>NW_027437933.1:0-68438 GCF_965140245.1 Athene noctua | reverse complement strand
CACCACGGCTCTTTCTGAGAAAAAGCAAGCACGGAGGACGAGAATCGCTTTTGCCCTGCGTAGCGTTCCGGGCAGCGGGTAGAACCAGGCAGAGAATTCCCGGCTAGCAGCTTCCCTGTGGCCGGGAAGTGCAAACGTACACGTTTTCGGCCGAAAACTCGTTTTCGGCGAAAACGCACACCACGGCTCTTTCTGAGAAAAAGCAAGCACGGAGGACGAGAATCGCTTTTGCCCTGCGTAGCGTTCCGGGCAGCGGGTAGAACCAGGCAGAGAATTCCCGGCTAGCAGCTTCCCTGTGGCGGGGAAGTGCAAACGTACACGTTTTCGGCCGAAAACGCGTTTTCCGGCGAAAACGCACACCACGGCTCTTTCTGAGAAAAAGCAAGCACGGAGGACGAGAATCGCTTTTGCCCTGCGTAGCGTTCCGGGCAGCGGGTAGAACCAGGCAGAGAATTCCCGGCTAGCAGCTTCCCTGTGGCGGGGAAGTGCAAACGTACACGTTTTCGGCCGAAAACGCGTTTTCCGGGGAAAACGCACACCACGGTTCTTTCTGAGAAAAAGCAAGCACGGAGGACGAGAATCGCTTTTGCCCTGCGTAGCGTTCCGGGCAGCGGGTAGAACCAGGCAGAGAATTCCCGGCTAGCAGCTTCCCTGTGGCGGGGAAGTGCAAACGTACACGTTTTCGGCCGAAAACGCGTTTTCCGGCGAAAACGCACACCACGGCTCTTTCTGAGAAAAAGCAAGCACGGAGGACGAGAACCGCTTTTGCCCTGCGTAGCGTTCCGGGCAGCGGGTAGAACCAGGCAGAGAATTCCCGGCTAGCAGCTTCCCTGTGGCGGGGAAGTGCAAACGTACACGTTTTCGGCCGAAAACGCGTTTTCCGGGGAAAACGCACACCACGGCTCTTTCTGAGAAAAAGCAAGCACGGAGGACGAGAACCGCTTTTGCCCTGCGTAGCGTTCCGGGCAGCGGGTAGAACCAGGCAGAGAATTCCCGGCTAGCAGCTTCCCTGTGGCGGGGAAGTGCAAACGTACACGTTTTGTTTTCGGCCGAAAACGCGTTTTCCGGCGAAAACGCACACCACGGCTCTTTCTGAGAAAAAGCAAGCACGGAGGACGAGAATCGCTTTTGCCCTGCGTAGCGTTCCGGGCAGCGGGTAGAACCAGGCAGAGAATTCCCGGCTAGCACCTTCCCTGTGGCGGGAAGTGCAAACTACACGTTTTCGGCCGAAAACGCGTTTTCCGGGAAAACGCACACACGGCTCTTTCTGAGAAAAAGCAAGCACGGAGGACGAGAATCGCTTTTGCCCTGCGTAGCGTTCCGGGCAGCGGGTAGAACCAGGCAGAGAATTCCCGGCTAGCAGCTTCCCTGTGGCGGGGAAGTGCAAACGTACATGTTTTCGGCCAAAAACGCGTTTTCGGCGAAAAGCACACAACGGCTCTTTCTGAGAAAAAGCAAGCACGGAGGACGAGAATCGCTTTTGCCCTGCGTAGCGTTCCGGGCAGCGGGTAGAACCAGGCAGAGAATTCCCGGCTAGCAGCTTCCCTGTGGCCGGGAAGTGCAAACGTACACGTTTTCGGCCGAAAACGCGTTTTCCGGCGAAAACGCACACCACGGCTCTTTCTGAGAAAAAGCAAGCACGGAGGACGAGAATCGCTTTTGCCCTGCGTAGCGTTCCGGGCAGCGGGTAGAACCAGGCAGAGAATTCCCGGCTAGCAGCTTCCCTGTGGCGGGGAAGTGCAAACGTACACGTTTTCGGCCGAAAACGCGTTTTCCGGCGAAAACGCACACCACGGCTCTTTCTGAGAAAAAGCAAGCACGGAGGACGAGAATCGCTTTTGCCCTGCGTAGCGTTCCGGGCAGCGGGTAGAACCAGGCAGAGAATTCCCGGCTAGCAGCTTCCCTGTGGCGGGGAAGTGCAAACGTACACGTTTTCGGCCGAAAACGCGTTTTCCGGCGAAAACGCACACCACGGCTCTTTCTGAGAAAAAGCAAGCACGGAGGACGAGAATCGCTTTTGCCCTGCGTAGCGTTCCGGGCAGCGGGTAGAACCAGGCAGAGAATTCCCGGCTAGCAGCTTCCCTGTGGCGGGGAAGTGCAAACGTACACGTTTTCGGCCGAAAACTCGTTTTCCGGGGAAAACGCACACCACGGCTCTTTCTGAGAAAAAGCAAGCACGGAGGACGAGAATCGCTTTTGCCCTGCGTAGCGTTCCGGGCAGCGGGTAGAACGAGGCAGAGAATTCCCGGCTAGCAGCTTCCCTGTGGCGGGGAAGTGCAAACGTACACGTTTTCGGCCGAAAACGCGTTTTCGGCGAAAAAGCACACAACGGCTCTTTCTGAGAAAAAGCAAGCATGGAGGACGAGAATCGCTTTTGCCCTGCGTAGCGTTCCGGGCAGCGGGTAGAACCAGGCAGAGAATTCCCGGCTAGCAGCTTCCCTGTGGCTGGGAAGTGCAAACGTACACGTTTTCTGCCAAAAACGCGTTTTCCGGGGAAAACGCACACCACGGCTCTTTCTGAGAAAAAGCAAGCACGGAGGACGAGAATCGCTTTTGCCCTGCGTAGCGTTCCGGGCAGCGGGTAGAACCAGGCAGAGAATTCCCGGCTAGCAGCTTCCCTGTGGCGGGGAAGTGCAAACGTACACGTTTTCGGCCGAAAACGCGTTTTCCGGCGAAAACGCACACCACGGCTCTTTCTGAGAAAAAGCAAGCACGGAGGACGAGAATCGCTTTTGCCCTGCGTAGCGTTCCGGGCAGCGGGTAGAACCAGGCAGAGAATTCCCGGCTAGCAGCTTCCCTGTGGCTGGGAAGTGCAAACGTACACGTTTTCGGCCGAAAACGCATTTTCCGGCGAAAACGCACACCACGGCTCTTTCTGAGAAAAAGCAAGCACGGAGGACGAGAATCGCTTTTGCCCTGCGTAGCGTTCCGGGCAGCGGGTAGAACCAGGCAGAGAATTCCCGGCTAGCAGCTTCCCTGTGGCGGGGAAGTGCAAACGTACACGTTTTCGGCCGAAAACGCGTTTTCCGGGGAAAACGCACACCACGGCTCTTTCTGAGAAAAAGCAAGCACGGAGGACGAGAATCGCTTTTGCCCTGCGTAGCGTTCCGGGCAGCGGGTAGAACCAGGCAGAGAATTCCCGGCTAGCAGCTTCCCTGTGGCGGGGAAGTGCAAACGTACACGTTTTCGGCCGAAAACGCGTTTTCCGGCGAAAACGCACACCACGGCTCTTTCTGAGAAAAAGCAAGCACGGAGGACGAGAATCGCTTTTGCCCTGCCTAGCGTTCCGGGCAGCGGGTAGAACCAGGCAGAGAATTCCCGGCTAGCAGCTTTCCTGTGGCTGGGAAGTGCAAACGTACACGTTTTCGGCCAAAAACGCGTTTTCGGCGAAAAAGCACACAACGGCTCTTTCTGAGAAAAAGCAAGCACGGAGGACGAGAATCGCTTTTGCCCTGCGTAGCGTTCCGGGCAGCGGGTAGAACCAGGCAGAGAATTCCCGGCTAGCAGCTTCCCTGTGGCGGGGAAGTGCAAACGTACACGTTTTCGGCCGAAAACGCGTTTTCCGGGGAAAACGCACACCACGGCTCTTTCTGAGAAAAAGCAAGCACGGAGGACGAGAATCGCTTTTGCCCTGCGTAGCGTTCCGGGCAGCGGGTAGAACCAGGCAGAGAATTCCCGGCTAGCAGCTTCCCTGTGGCGGGGAAGTGCAAACGTACACGTTTTCGGCCGAAAACGCGTTTTCCGGCGAAAACGCACACCACGGCTCTTTCTGAGAAAAAGCAAGCACCGAGGACGAGAATCGCTTTTGCCCTGCCTAGCGTTCCGGGCAGCGGGTAGAACCAGGCAGAGAATTCCCGGCTAGCAGCTTCCCTGTGGCGGGGAAGTGCAAACGTACACGTTTTCGGCCGAAAACGCGTTTTCGGCGAAAACGCACACCACGGCTCTTTCTGAGAAAAAGCAAGCACGGAGGACGAGAATCGCTTTTGCCCTGCGTAGCGTTCCGGGCAGCGGGTAGAACCAGGCAGAGAATTCCCGGCTAGCAGCTTCCCTGTGGCGGGGAAGTGCAAACGTACACGTTTTCTGCCAAAAACGCGTTTTCGGCGAAAACGCACACCACGGCTCTTTCTGAGAAAAAGCAAGCACGGAGGACGAGAATCGCTTTTGCCCTGCGTAGCGTTCCGGGCAGCGGGTAGAACCAGGCAGAGAATTCCCGGCTAGCAGCTTCCCTGTGGCGGGGAAGTGCAAACGTACACGTTTTCGGCCGAAAACGCGTTTTCCGGCGAAAACGCACACAACGGCTCTTTCTGAGAAAAAGCAAGCACGGAGGACGAGAATCGCTTTTGCCCTGCGTAGCGTTCCGGGCAGCGGGTAGAACCAGGCAGAGAATTCCCGGCTAGCAGCTTCCCTGTGGCGGGGAAGTGCAAACGTACACGTTTTCGGCCGAAAACGCGTTTTCCGGCGAAAACGCACACCACGGCTCTTTCTGAGAAAAAGCAAGCACGGAGGACGAGAATCGCTTTTGCCCTGCGTAGCGTTCCGGGCAGCGGGTAGAACCAGGCAGAGAATTCCCGGCTAGCAGCTTCCCTGTGGCGGGGAAGTGCAAACGTACACGTTTTCGGCCGAAAACGCGTTTTCGGCGAAAACGCACACCACGGCTCTTTCTGAGAAAAAGCAAGCACGGAGGACGAGAATCGCTTTTGCCCTGCGTAGCGTTCCGGGCAGCGGGTAGAACCAGGCAGAGAATTCCCGGCTAGCAGCTTCCCTGTGGCGGGGAAGTGCAAACGTACACGTTTTCGGACGAAAACGCGTTTTCCGGGGAAAACGCACACCACGGTTCTTTCTGAGAAAAAGCAAGCACGGAGGACGAGAATCGCTTTTGCCCTGCGTAGCGTTCCGGGCAGCGGGTAGAACCAGGCAGAGAATTCCCGGCTAGCAGCTTCCCTGTGGCGGGGAAGTGCAAACGTACACGTTTTCGGCCGAAAACGCGTTTTCCGGCGAAAACGCACACCACGGCTCTTTCTGAGAAAAAGCAAGCACGGAGGACGAGAATCGCTTTTGCCCTGCGTAGCGTTCCGGGCAGCGGGTAGAACCAGGCAGAGAATTCCCGGCTAGCACCTTCCCTGTGGCTGTGAAGTGCAAACGTACACGTTTTCGGCCGAAAACGCGTTTTCGGCGAAAAAGCACACAACGGCTCTTTCTGAGAAAAAGCAAGCACGGAGGACGAGAATCGCTTTTGCCCTGCGTAGCGTTCCGGGCAGCGGGTAGAACCAGGCAGAGAATTCCCGGCTAGCAGCTTCCCTGTGGCGGGGAAGTGCAAACGTACACGTTTTCGGCCGAAAACGCGTTTTCCGGCGAAAACGCACACCACGGCTCTTTCTGAGAAAAAGCAAGCACGGAGGACGAGAATCGCTTTTGCCCTGCGTAGCGTTCCGGGCAGCGGGTAGAACCAGGCAGAGAATTCCTGGCTAGCAGCTTCCCTGTGGCGGGGAAGTGCAAACGTACACGTTTTCGGCCGAAAACGCGTTTTCCGGCGAAAACGCACACCACGGCTCTTTCTGAGAAAAAGCAAGCACGGAGGACGAGAATCGCTTTTGCCCTGCGTAGCGTTCCGGGCAGCGGGTAGAACCAGGCAGAGAATTCACGGCTAGCAGCTTCCCTGTGGCGGGGAAGTGCAAACGTACACGTTTTCGGCCGAAAACGCGTTTTCCGGGGAAAACGCACACCACGGTTCTTTCTGAGAAAAAGCAAGCACGGAGGACGAGAATCGCTTTTGCCCTGCGTAGCGTTCCGGGCAGCGGGTAGAACCAGGCAGAGAATTCCCGGCTAGCAGCTTCCCTGTGGCTGGGAAGTGCAAACGTACACGTTTTCGGCCGAAAACGCGTTTTCCGGCGAAAACGCACACCACGGCTCTTTCTGAGAAAAAGCAAGCACGGAGGACGAGAATCGCTTTTGCCCTGCGTAGCGTTCCGGGCAGCGGGTAGAACCAGGCAGAGAATTCCCGGCTAGCACCTTCCCTGTGGCTGTGAAGTGCAAACGTACACGTTTTCGGCCGAAAACGCGTTTTCCGGCGAAAACGCACACCACGGCTCTTTCTGAGAAAAAGCAAGCACGGAGGACGAGAACCGCTTTTGCCCTGCGTAGCGTTCCGGGCAGCGGGTAGAACCAGGCAGAGAATTCCCGGCTAGCAGCTTCCCTGTGGCGGGGAAGTGCAAACGTACACGTTTTCGGCCGAAAACGCGTTTTCCGGGGAAAACGCACACCACGGCTCTTTCTGAGAAAAAGCAAGCACGGAGGACGAGAATCGCTTTTGCCCTGCGTAGCGTTCCGGGCAGCGGGTAGAACCAGGCAGAGAATTCCCGGCTAGCAGCTTCCCTGTGGCGGGGAAGTGCAAACGTACACGTTTTCGGCCGAAAACGCGTTTTCCGGCGAAAACGCACACCACGGCTCTTTCTGAGAAAAAGCAAGCACGGAGGACGAGAATCGCTTTTGCCCTGCGTAGCGTTCCGGGCAGCGGGTAGAACCAGGCAGAGAATTCCCGGCTAGCAGCTTCCCTGTGGCGGGGAAGTGCAAACGTACACGTTTTCGGCCGAAAACGCGTTTTCCGGGGAAAACGCACACCACGGCTCTTTCTGAGAAAAAGCAAGCACGGAGGACGAGAATCGCTTTTGCCCTGCGTAGCGTTCCGGGCAGCGGGTAGAACCAGGCAGAGAATTCCCGGCTAGCAGCTTTCCTATGGCTGGGAAGTGCAAACGTACACGTTTTCGGCCAAAAACGCGTTTTCGGCGAAAAAGCACACAACGGCTCTTTCTGAGAAAAAGCAAGCACGGAGGACGAGAATCGCTTTTGCCCTGCGTAGCGTTCCGGGCAGCGGGTAGAACCAGGCAGAGAATTCCCGGCTAGCAGCTTCCCTGTGGCGGGGAAGTGCAAACGTACACGTTTTCGGCCGAAAACGCGTTTTCCGGCGAAAACGCACACCACGGCTCTTTCTGAGAAAAAGCAAGCACGGAGGACGAGAATCGCTTTTGCCCTGCGTAGCGTTCCGGGCAGCGGGTAGAACCAGGCAGAGAATTCCCGGCTAGCAGCTTCCCTGTGGCGGGGAAGTGCAAACGTACACGTTTTCGGCCGAAAACGCGTTTTCCGGGGAAAACGCACACCACGGCTCTTTCTGAGAAAAAGCAAGCACGGAGGACGAGAATCGCTTTTGCCCTGCCTAGCGTTCCGGGCAGCGGGTAGAACCAGGCAGAGAATTCCCGGCTAGCAGCTTCCCTGTGGCGGGGAAGTGCAAACGTACATGTTTTCGGCCAAAAACGCGTTTTCGGCGAAAAAGCACACAACGGCTCTTTCTGAGAAAAAGCAAGCACGGAGGACGAGAATCGCTTTTGCCCTGCGTAGCGTTCCGGGCAGCGGGTAGAACCAGGCAGAGAATTCCCGGCTAGCAGCTTCCCTGTGGCTGGGAAGTGCAAACGTACACGTTTTCTGCCAAAAACGCGTTTTCGGCGAAAACGCACACCACGGCTCTTTCTGAGAAAAAGCAAGCACGGAGGACGAGAATCGCTTTTGCCCTGCGTAGCGTTCCGGGCAGCGGGTAGAACCAGGCAGAGAATTCCCGGCTAGCAGCTTCCCTGTGGCGGGGAAGTGCAAACGTACACGTTTTCGGCCGAAAACGCGTTTTCCGGCGAAAACGCACACCACGGCTCTTTCTGAGAAAAAGCAAGCACGGAGGACGAGAATCGCTTTTGCCCTGCGTAGCGTTCCGGGCAGCGGGTAGAACCAGGCAGAGAATTCCCGGCTAGAAGCTTCCCTGCGGCGGGGAAGTGCAAACGTACACGTTTTCGGCCGAAAACGCGTTTTCCGGGGAAAACGCACACCACGGCTCTTTCTGAGAAAAAGCAAGCACGGAGGACGAGAATCGCTTTTGCCCTGCCTAGCGTTCCGGGCAGCGGGTAGAACCAGGCAGAGAATTGCCGGCTAGCAGCTTTCCTGTGGCTGGGAAGTGCAAACGTACACGTTTTCGGCCAAAAACGCGTTTTCGGCGAAAAAGCACACAACGGCTCTTTCTGAGAAAAAGCAAGCACGGAGGACGAGAACCGCTTTTGCCCTGCGTAGCGTTCCGGGCAGCGGGTAGAACCAGGCAGAGAATTCCCGGCTAGCAGCTTCCCTGTGGCGGGGAAGTGCAAACGTACACGTTTTCGGCCAAAAACGCATTTTCCGGCGAAAACGCACACCACGGCTCTTTCTGAGAAAAAGCAAGCACGGAGGACGAGAATCGCTTTTGCCCTGCGTAGCGTTCCGGGCAGCGGGTAGAACCAGGCAGAGAATTCCCGGCTAGCAGCTTCCCTGTGGCCGGGAAGTGCAAACGTACACGTTTTCGGCCGAAAACGCGTTTTCCGGCGAAAACGCACACCACGGCTCTTTCTGAGAAAAAGCAAGCACGGAGGACGAGAATCGCTTTTGCCCTGCGTAGCGTTCCGGGCAGCGGGTAGAACCAGGCAGAGAATTCCCGGCTAGCAGCTTCCCTGTGGCGGGGAAGTGCAAACGTACACGTTTTCGGCCGAAAACGCGTTTTCCGGCGAAAACGCACACCACGGCTCTTTCTGAGAAAAAGCAAGCACGGAGGACGAGAATCGCTTTTGCCCTGCGTAGCGTTCCGGGCAGCGGGTAGAACCAGGCAGAGAATTCCCGGCTAGCAGCTTCCCTGTGGCGGGGAAGTGCAAACGTACACGTTTTCGGCCGAAAACGCGTTTTCCGGGGAAAACGCACACCACGGCTCTTTCTGAGAAAAAGCAAGCACGGAGGACGAGAATCGCTTTTGCCCTGCGTAGCGTTCCGGGCAGCGGGTAGAACCAGGCAGAGAATTCCCGGCTAGCAGCTTTCCTATGGCTGGAAAGTGCAAACGTACACGTTTTCGGCCAAAAACGCGTTTTCGGCGAAAAAGCACACAACGGCTCTTTCTGAGAAAAAGCAAGCACGGAGGACGAGAATCGCTTTTGCCCTGCGTAGCGTTCCGGGCAGCGGGTAGAACCAGGCAGAGAATTCCCGGCTAGCAGCTTCCCTGTGGCGGGGAAGTGCAAACGTACACGTTTTCGGCCGAAAACGCGTTTTCCGGCGAAAACGCACACCACGGCTCTTTCTGAGAAAAAGCAAGCACGGAGGACGAGAATCGCTTTTGCCCTGCGTAGCGTTCCGGGCAGCGGGTAGAACCAGGCAGAGAATTCCCGGCTAGCAGCTTCCCTGTGGCGGGGAAGTGCAAACGTACACGTTTTCGGCCGAAAACGCGTTTTCCGGCGAAAACGCACACCACGGCTCTTTCTGAGAAAAAGCAAGCACGGAGGACGAGAATCGCTTTTGCCCTGCCTAGCGTTCCGGGCAGCGGGTAGAACCAGGCAGAGAATTCCCGGCTAGCAGCTTTCCTGTGGCTGGGAAGTGCAAACGTACACGTTTTCGGCCAAAAACGCGTTTTCGGCGAAAAAGCACACAACGGCTCTTTCTGAGAAAAAGCAAGCACGGAGGACGAGAATCGCTTTTGCCCTGCGTAGCGTTCCGGGCAGCGGGTAGAACCAGGCAGAGAATTCCCGGCTAGCAGCTTCCCTGTGGCTGGGAAGTGCAAACGTACACGTTTTCTGCCAAAAACGCGTTTTCGGCGAAAACGCACACCACGGCTCTTTCTGAGAAAAAGCAAGCACGGAGGACGAGAATCGCTTTTGCCCTGCGTAGCGTTCCGGGCAGCGGGTAGAACCAGGCAGAGAATTCCCGGCTAGCAGCTTCCCTGTGGCCGGGAAGTGCAAACGTACACGTTTTCGGCCGAAAACGCGTTTTCCGGCGAAAACGCACACCACGGCTCTTTCTGAGAAAAAGCAAGCACGGAGGACGAGAATCGCTTTTGCCCTGCGTAGCGTTCCGGGCAGCGGGTAGAACCAGGCAGAGAATTCCCGGCTAGCAGCTTCCCTGTGGCGGGGAAGTGCAAACGTACACGTTTTCGGCCGAAAACGCGTTTTCCGGCGAAAACGCACACCACGGCTCTTTCTGAGAAAAAGCAAGCACGGAGGACGAGAATCGCTTTTGCCCTGCGTAGCGTTCCGGGCAGCGGGTAGAACCAGGCAGAGAATTCCCGGCTAGCAGCTTCCCTGTGGCGGGGAAGTGCAAACGTACACGTTTTCGGCCGAAAACGCGTTTTCCGGGGAAAACGCACACCACGGTTCTTTCTGAGAAAAAGCAAGCACGGAGGACGAGAATCGCTTTTGCCCTGCGTAGCGTTCCGGGCAGCGGGTAGAACCAGGCAGAGAATTCCCGGCTAGCAGCTTCCCTGTGGCGGGGAAGTGCAAACGTACACGTTTTCGGCCGAAAACGCGTTTTCCGGCGAAAACGCACACCACGGCTCTTTCTGAGAAAAAGCAAGCACGGAGGACGAGAATCGCTTTTGCCCTGCGTAGCGTTCCGGGCAGCGGGTAGAACCAGGCAGAGAATTCCCGGCTAGCACCTTCCCTGTGGCTGTGAAGTGCAAACGTACACGTTTTCGGCCGAAAACGCGTTTTCCGGCGAAAACGCACACCACGGCTCTTTCTGAGAAAAAGCAAGCACGGAGGACGAGAACTGCTTTTGCCCTGCGTAGCGTTCCGGGCAGCGGGTAGAACCAGGCAGAGAATTCCCGGCTAGCAGCTTCCCTGTGGCGGGGAAGTGCAAACGTACACGTTTTCGGCCGAAAACGCGTTTTCCGGCGAAAACGCACACCACGGCTCTTTCTGAGAAAAAGCAAGCACGGAGGACGAGAATCGCTTTTGCCCTGCGTAGCGTTCCGGGCAGCGGGTAGAACCAGGCAGAGAATTCCCGGCTAGCAGCTTCCCTGTGGCGGGGAAGTGCAAACGTACACGTTTTCGGCCGAAAACGCGTTTTCCGGCGAAAACGCACACCACGGCTCTTTCTGAGAAAAAGCAAGCACGGAGGACGAGAATCGCTTTTGCCCTGCGTAGCGTTCCGGGCAGCGGGTAGAACCAGGCAGAGAATTCCCGGCTAGCACCTTCCCTGTGGCGGGGAAGTGCAAACGTACACGTTTTCGGCCGAAAACGCGTTTTCCGGCGAAAACGCACACCACGGCTCTTTCTGAGAAAAAGCAAGCACGGAGGACGAGAACCGCTTTTGCCCTGCGTAGCGTTCCGGGCAGCGGGTAGAACCAGGCAGAGAATTCCCGGCTAGCAGCTTCCTTGTGGCGGGGAAGTGCAAACGTACACGTTTTCGGCCGAAAACGCGTTTTCCGGCGAAAACGCACACCACGGCTCTTTCTGAGAAAAAGCAAGCACGGAGGACGAGAATCGCTTTTGCCCTGCGTAGCGTTCCGGGCAGCGGGTAGAACCAGGCAGAGAATTCCCGGCTAGCAGCTTCCCTGTGGCGGGGAAGTGCAAACGTACATGTTTTCGACCAAAAACGCGTTTTCGGCGAAAAAGCACACAACGGCTCTTTCTGAGAAAAAGCAAGCACGGAGGACGAGAATCGCTTTTGCCCTGCGTAGCGTTCCGGGCAGCGGGTAGAACCAGGCAGAGAATTCCCGGCTAGCAGCTTCCCTGTGGCTGGGAAGTGCAAACGTACACGTTTTCTGCCAAAAACGCGTTTTCGGCGAAAACGCACACCACGGCTCTTTCTGAGAAAAAGCAAGCACGGAGGACGAGAATCGCTTTTGCCCTGCGTAGCGTTCCGGGCAGCGGGTAGAACCAGGCAGAGAATTCCCGGCTAGCAGCTTCCCTGTGGCGGGGAAGTGCAAACGTACACGTTTTCGGCCGAAAACGCGTTTTCCGGCGAAAACGCACACCACGGCTCTTTCTGAGAAAAAGCAAGCACGGAGGACGAGAATCGCTTTTGCCCTGCGTAGCGTTCCGGGCAGCGGGTAGAACCAGGCAGAGAATTCCCGGCTAGCAGCTTCCCTGTGGCGGGGAAGTGCAAACGTACACGTTTTCGGCCGAAAACGCGTTTTCCGGCGAAAACGCACACCACGGCTCTTTCTGAGAAAAAGCAAGCACGGAGGACGAGAATCGCTTTTGCCCTGCGTAGCGTTCCGGGCAGCGGGTAGAACCAGGCAGAGAATTCCCGGCTAGCAGCTTCCCTGTGGCGGGGAAGTGCAAACGTACACGTTTTCGGCCGAAAACGCGTTTTCCGGCGAAAACGCACACCACGGCTCTTTCTGAGAAAAAGCAAGCACGGAGGACGAGAATCGCTTTTGCCCTGCGTAGCGTTCCGGGCAGCGGGTAGAACCAGGCAGAGAATTCCCGGCTAGCAGCTTCCCTGTGGCTGGGAAGTGCAAACGTACACGTTTTCGGCGGAAAACGCGTTTTCCGGCGAAAACGCACACCACGGCTCTTTCTGAGAAAAAGCAAGCACGGAGGACGAGAATCGCTTTTGCCCTGCGTAGCGTTCCGGGCAGCGGGTAGAACCAGGCAGAGAATTCCCGGCTAGCAGCTTCCCTGTGGCGGGGAAGTGCAAACGTACACGTTTTCGGCCGAAAACGCATTTTCCGGCGAAAACGCACACCACGGCTCTTTCTGAGAAAAAGCAAGCACGGAGGACGAGAATCGCTTTTGCCCTGCGTAGCGTTCCGGGCAGCGGGTAGAACCAGGCAGAGAATTCCCGGCTAGCAGCTTCCCTGTGGCGGGGAAGTGCAAACGTACACGTTCTCGGCCGAAAACGCATTTTCCGGCGAAAACGCACACCACGGCTCTTTCTGAGAAAAAGCAAGCACGGAGGACGAGAATCGCTTTTGCCCTGCGTAGCGTTCCGGGCAGCGGGTAGAACCAGGCAGAGAATTCCCGGCTAGCAGCTTCCCTGTGGCGGGGAAGTGCAAACGTACACGTTTTCGGCCGAAAACGCGTTTTCCGGCGAAAACGCACACCACGGCTCTTTCTGAGAAAAAGCAAGCACGGAGGACGAGAATCGCTTTTGCCCTGCCTAGCGTTCCGGGCAGCGGGTAGAACCAGGCAGAGAATTCCCGGCTAGAAGCTTCCCTGCGGCGGGGAAGTGCAAACGTACACGTTTTCGGCCGAAAACGCGTTTTCCGGGGAAAACGCACACCACGGCTCTTTCTGAGAAAAAGCAAGCACGGAGGACGAGAATCGCTTTTGCCCTGCGTAGCGTTCCGGGCAGCGGGTAGAACCAGGCAGAGAATTCCCGGCTAGCAGCTTCCCTGTGGCGGGGAAGTGCAAACGTACACGTTTTCGGCCGAAAACGCATTTTCCGGCGAAAACGCACACCACGGCTCTTTCTGAGAAAAAGCAAGCACGGAGGACGAGAACCGCTTTTGCCCTGCGTAGCGTTCCGGGCAGCGGGTAGAACCAGGCAGAGAATTCCCGGCTAGCAGCTTCCCTGTGGCGGGGAAGTGCAAACGTACACGTTTTCGGCCGAAAACGCATTTTCCGGCGAAAACGCACACCACGGCTCTTTCTGAGAAAAAGCAAGCACGGAGGACGAGAATCGCTTTTGCCCTGCGTAGCGTTCCGGGCAGCGGGTAGAACCAGGCAGAGAATTCCCGGCTAGCAGCTTCCCTGTGGCGGGGAAGTGCAAACGTAAACGTTTTCGGCAAAAACGCGTTTTCGGCGAAAAAGCACACCACGGCTCTTTCTGAGAAAAAGCAAGCACGGAGGACGAGAATCGCTTTTGCCCTGCGTAGCGTTCCGGGCAGCGGGTAGAACCAGGCAGAGAATTCCCGGCTAGCAGCTTCCCTGTGGCCGGGAAGTGCAAACGTACACGTTTTCGGCCGAAAACGCGTTTTCCGGCGAAAACGCACACCACGGCTCTTTCTGAGAAAAAGCAAGCACGGAGGACGAGAATCCCTTTTGCCCTGCGTAGCGTTCCGGGCAGCGGGTAGAACCAGGCAGAGAATTCCCGGCTAGCAGCTTCCCTGTGGCCGGGAAGTGCAAACGTACACGTTTTCGGCCGAAAACGCGTTTTCAGCGAAAAAGCGCACCACGGCTCTTTCTGAGAAAAAGCAAGCACGGAGGACGAGAATCGCTTTTGCCCTGCGTAGCGTTCCGGGCAGCGGGTAGAACCAGGCAGAGAATTCCCGGCTAGCAGCTTCCCTGTGGCCGGGAAGTGCAAACGTACACGTTTTCGGCCGAAAACGCGTTTTCGGCGAAAACGCACACCACGGCTCTTTCTGAGAAAAAGCAAGCACGGAGGACGAGAATCGCTTTTGCCCTGCGTAGCGTTCCGGGCAGCGGGTAGAACCAGGCAGAGAATTCCCGGCTAGCAGCTTCCCTGTGGCGGGGAAGTGCAAACGTACACGTTTTCGGCCGAAAACGCGTTTTCCGGCGAAAACGCACACCACGGCTCTTTCTGAGAAAAAGCAAGCACGGAGGACGAGAATCGCTTTTGCCCTGCGTAGCGTTCCGGGCAGCGGGTAGAACCAGGCAGAGAATTCCCGGCTAGCAGCTTCCCTGTGGCGGGGAAGTGCAAACGTACACGTTTTCGGCCGAAAACGCGTTTTCCGGGGAAAACGCACACCACGGTTCTTTCTGAGAAAAAGCAAGCACGGAGGACGAGAATCGCTTTTGCCCTGCGTAGCGTTCCGGGCAGCGGGTAGAACCAGGCAGAGAATTCCCGGCTAGCAGCTTCCCTGTGGCGGGGAAGTGCAAACGTACACGTTTTCGGCCGAAAACGCGTTTTCCGGCGAAAACGCACACCACGGCTCTTTCTGAGAAAAAGCAAGCACGGAGGACGAGAACCGCTTTTGCCCTGCGTAGCGTTCCGGGCAGCGGGTAGAACCAGGCAGAGAATTCCCGGCTAGCAGCTTCCCTGTGGCGGGGAAGTGCAAACGTACACGTTTTCGGCCGAAAACGCGTTTTCCGGGGAAAACGCACACCACGGCTCTTTCTGAGAAAAAGCAAGCACGGAGGACGAGAACCGCTTTTGCCCTGCGTAGCGTTCCGGGCAGCGGGTAGAACCAGGCAGAGAATTCCCGGCTAGCAGCTTCCCTGTGGCGGGGAAGTGCAAACGTACACGTTTTCGGCCGAAAACGCGTTTTCCGGCGAAAACGCACACCACGGCTCTTTCTGAGAAAAAGCAAGCACGGAGGACGAGAATCGCTTTTGCCCTGCGTAGCGTTCCGGGCAGCGGGTAGAACCAGGCAGAGAATTCCCGGCTAGCACCTTCCCTGTGGCGGGGAAGTGCAAACGTACACGTTTTCGGCCGAAAACGCGTTTTCCGGGGAAAACGCACACCACGGCTCTTTCTGAGAAAAAGCAAGCACGGAGGACGAGAATCGCTTTTGCCCTGCGTAGCGTTCCGGGCAGCGGGTAGAACCAGGCAGAGAATTCCCGGCTAGCAGCTTCCCTGTGGCGGGGAAGTGCAAACGTACATGTTTTCGGCCAAAAACGCGTTTTCGGCGAAAAAGCACACAACGGCTCTTTCTGAGAAAAAGCAAGCACGGAGGACGAGAATCGCTTTTGCCCTGCGTAGCGTTCCGGGCAGCGGGTAGAACCAGGCAGAGAATTCCCGGCTAGCAGCTTCCCTGTGGCCGGGAAGTGCAAACGTACACGTTTTCGGCCGAAAACGCGTTTTCCGGCGAAAACGCACACCACGGCTCTTTCTGAGAAAAAGCAAGCACGGAGGACGAGAATCGCTTTTGCCCTGCGTAGCGTTCCGGGCAGCGGGTAGAACCAGGCAGAGAATTCCCGGCTAGCAGCTTCCCTGTGGCGGGGAAGTGCAAACGTACACGTTTTCGGCCGAAAACGCGTTTTCCGGCGAAAACGCACACCACGGCTCTTTCTGAGAAAAAGCAAGCACGGAGGACGAGAATCGCTTTTGCCCTGCGTAGCGTTCCGGGCAGCGGGTAGAACCAGGCAGAGAATTCCCGGCTAGCAGCTTCCCTGTGGCGGGGAAGTGCAAACGTACACGTTTTCGGCCGAAAACGCGTTTTCCGGCGAAAACGCACACCACGGCTCTTTCTGAGAAAAAGCAAGCACGGAGGACGAGAATCGCTTTTGCCCTGCGTAGCGTTCCGGGCAGCGGGTAGAACCAGGCAGAGAATTCCCGGCTAGCAGCTTCCCTGTGGCGGGGAAGTGCAAACGTACACGTTTTCGGCCGAAAACTCGTTTTCCGGGGAAAACGCACACCACGGCTCTTTCTGAGAAAAAGCAAGCACGGAGGACGAGAATCGCTTTTGCCCTGCGTAGCGTTCCGGGCAGCGGGTAGAACGAGGCAGAGAATTCCCGGCTAGCAGCTTCCCTGTGGCGGGGAAGTGCAAATGTACACGTTTTCGGCCGAAAACGCGTTTTCGGCGAAAAAGCACACAACGGCTCTTTCTGAGAAAAAGCAAGCATGGAGGACGAGAATCGCTTTTGCCCTGCGTAGCGTTCCGGGCAGCGGGTAGAACCAGGCAGAGAATTCCCGGCTAGCAGCTTCCCTGTGGCTGGGAAGTGCAAACGTACACGTTTTCTGCCAAAAACGCGTTTTCGGCGAAAACGCACACCACGGCTCTTTCTGAGAAAAAGCAAGCACGGAGGACGAGAATCGCTTTTGCCCTGCGTAGCGTTCCGGGCAGCGGGTAGAACCAGGCAGAGAATTCCCGGCTAGCAGCTTCCCTGTGGCGGGGAAGTGCAAACGTACACGTTTTCTGCCAAAAACGCGTTTTCGGCGAAAACGCACACCACGGCTCTTTCTGAGAAAAAGCAAGCACGGAGGACGAGAATCGCTTTTGCCCTGCGTAGCGTTCCGGGCAGCGGGTAGAACCAGGCAGAGAATTCCCGGCTAGCAGCTTCCCTGTGGCGGGGAAGTGCAAACGTACACGTTTTCGGCCGAAAACGCGTTTTCCGGCGAAAACGCACACAACGGCTCTTTCTGAGAAAAAGCAAGCACGGAGGACGAGAATCGCTTTTGCCCTGCGTAGCGTTCCGGGCAGCGGGTAGAACCAGGCAGAGAATTCCCGGCTAGCAGCTTCCCTGTGGCGGGGAAGTGCAAACGTACACGTTTTCGGCCGAAAACGCGTTTTCCGGCGAAAACGCACACCACGGCTCTTTCTGAGAAAAAGCAAGCACGGAGGACGAGAATCGCTTTTGCCCTGCGTAGCGTTCCGGGCAGCGGGTAGAACCAGGCAGAGAATTCCCGGCTAGCAGCTTCCCTGTGGCGGGGAAGTGCAAACGTACACGTTTTCGGCCGAAAACGCGTTTTCCGGCGAAAACGCACACCACGGCTCTTTCTGAGAAAAAGCAAGCACGGAGGACGAGAATCGCTTTTGCCCTGCGTAGCGTTCCGGGCAGCGGGTAGAACCAGGCAGAGAATTCCCGGCTAGCAGCTTCCCTGTGGCGGGGAAGTGCAAACGTACACGTTTTCGGACGAAAACGCGTTTTCCGGCGAAAACGCACACCACGGTTCTTTCTGAGAAAAAGCAAGCACGGAGGACGAGAATCGCTTTTGCCCTGCGTAGCGTTCCGGGCAGCGGGTAGAACCAGGCAGAGAATTCCCGGCTAGCAGCTTCCCTGTGGCGGGGAAGTGCAAACGTACACGTTTTCGGCCGAAAACGCGTTTTCCGGCGAAAACGCACACCACGGCTCTTTCTGAGAAAAAGCAAGCACGGAGGACGAGAATCGCTTTTGCCCTGCGTAGCGTTCCGGGCAGCGGGTAGAACCAGGCAGAGAATTCCCGGCTAGCACCTTCCCTGTGGCTGTGAAGTGCAAACGTACACGTTTTCGGCCGAAAACGCGTTTTCGGCGAAAAAGCACACAACGGCTCTTTCTGAGAAAAAGCAAGCACGGAGGACGAGAATCGCTTTTGCCCTGCGTAGCGTTCCGGGCAGCGGGTAGAACCAGGCAGAGAATTCCCGGCTAGCAGCTTCCCTGTGGCGGGGAAGTGCAAACGTACACGTTTTCGGCCGAAAACGCGTTTTCCGGCGAAAACGCACACCACGGCTCTTTCTGAGAAAAAGCAAGCACGGAGGACGAGAATCGCTTTTGCCCTGCGTAGCGTTCCGGGCAGCGGGTAGAACCAGGCAGAGAATTCCTGGCTAGCAGCTTCCCTGTGGCGGGGAAGTGCAAACGTACACGTTTTCGGCCGAAAACGCGTTTTCCGGCGAAAACGCACACCACGGCTCTTTCTGAGAAAAAGCAAGCACGGAGGACGAGAATCGCTTTTGCCCTGCGTAGCGTTCCGGGCAGCGGGTAGAACCAGGCAGAGAATTCACGGCTAGCAGCTTCCCTGTGGCGGGGAAGTGCAAACGTACACGTTTTCGGCCGAAAACGCGTTTTCCGGGGAAAACGCACACCACGGTTCTTTCTGAGAAAAAGCAAGCACGGAGGACGAGAATCGCTTTTGCCCTGCGTAGCGTTCCGGGCAGCGGGTAGAACCAGGCAGAGAATTCCCGGCTAGCAGCTTCCCTGTGGCTGGGAAGTGCAAACGTACACGTTTTCGGCCGAAAACGCGTTTTCCGGCGAAAACGCACACCACGGCTCTTTCTGAGAAAAAGCAAGCACGGAGGACGAGAATCGCTTTTGCCCTGCGTAGCGTTCCGGGCAGCGGGTAGAACCAGGCAGAGAATTCCCGGCTAGCACCTTCCCTGTGGCTGTGAAGTGCAAACGTACACGTTTTCGGCCGAAAACGCGTTTTCCGGCGAAAACGCACACCACGGCTCTTTCTGAGAAAAAGCAAGCACGGAGGACGAGAACCGCTTTTGCCCTGCGTAGCGTTCCGGGCAGCGGGTAGAACCAGGCAGAGAATTCCCGGCTAGCAGCTTCCCTGTGGCGGGGAAGTGCAAACGTACACGTTTTCGGCCGAAAACGCGTTTTCCGGGGAAAACGCACACCACGGCTCTTTCTGAGAAAAAGCAAGCACGGAGGACGAGAATCGCTTTTGCCCTGCGTAGCGTTCCGGGCAGCGGGTAGAACCAGGCAGAGAATTCCCGGCTAGCAGCTTCCCTGTGGCGGGGAAGTGCAAACGTACACGTTTTCGGCCGAAAACGCGTTTTCCGGCGAAAACGCACACCACGGCTCTTTCTGAGAAAAAGCAAGCACGGAGGACGAGAATCGCTTTTGCCCTGCGTAGCGTTCCGGGCAGCGGGTAGAACCAGGCAGAGAATTCCCGGCTAGCAGCTTCCCTGTGGCGGGGAAGTGCAAACGTACACGTTTTCGGCCGAAAACGCGTTTTCCGGGGAAAACGCACACCACGGCTCTTTCTGAGAAAAAGCAAGCACGGAGGACGAGAATCGCTTTTGCCCTGCGTAGCGTTCCGGGCAGCGGGTAGAACCAGGCAGAGAATTCCCGGCTAGCAGCTTTCCTATGGCTGGGAAGTGCAAACGTACACGTTTTCGGCCAAAAACGCGTTTTCGGCGAAAAAGCACACAACGGCTCTTTCTGAGAAAAAGCAAGCACGGAGGACGAGAATCGCTTTTGCCCTGCGTAGCGTTCCGGGCAGCGGGTAGAACCAGGCAGAGAATTCCCGGCTAGCAGCTTCCCTGTGGCGGGGAAGTGCAAACGTACACGTTTTCGGCCGAAAACGCGTTTTCCGGCGAAAACGCACACCACGGCTCTTTCTGAGAAAAAGCAAGCACGGAGGACGAGAATCGCTTTTGCCCTGCGTAGCGTTCCGGGCAGCGGGTAGAACCAGGCAGAGAATTCCCGGCTAGCAGCTTCCCTGTGGCGGGGAAGTGCAAACGTACACGTTTTCGGCCGAAAACGCGTTTTCCGGGGAAAACGCACACCACGGCTCTTTCTGAGAAAAAGCAAGCACGGAGGACGAGAATCGCTTTTGCCCTGCCTAGCGTTCCGGGCAGCGGGTAGAACCAGGCAGAGAATTCCCGGCTAGCAGCTTCCCTGTGGCGGGGAAGTGCAAACGTACATGTTTTCGGCCAAAAACGCGTTTTCGGCGAAAAAGCACACAACGGCTCTTTCTGAGAAAAAGCAAGCACGGAGGACGAGAATCGCTTTTGCCCTGCGTAGCGTTCCGGGCAGCGGGTAGAACCAGGCAGAGAATTCCCGGCTAGCAGCTTCCCTGTGGCTGGGAAGTGCAAACGTACACGTTTTCTGCCAAAAACGCGTTTTCGGCGAAAACGCACACCACGGCTCTTTCTGAGAAAAAGCAAGCACGGAGGACGAGAATCGCTTTTGCCCTGCGTAGCGTTCCGGGCAGCGGGTAGAACCAGGCAGAGAATTCCCGGCTAGCAGCTTCCCTGTGGCGGGGAAGTGCAAACGTACACGTTTTCGGCCGAAAACGCGTTTTCCGGCGAAAACGCACACCACGGCTCTTTCTGAGAAAAAGCAAGCACGGAGGACGAGAATCGCTTTTGCCCTGCGTAGCGTTCCGGGCAGCGGGTAGAACCAGGCAGAGAATTCCCGGCTAGAAGCTTCCCTGCGGCGGGGAAGTGCAAACGTACACGTTTTCGGCCGAAAACGCGTTTTCCGGGGAAAACGCACACCACGGTTCTTTCTGAGAAAAAGCAAGCACGGAGGACGAGAATCGCTTTTGCCCTGCGTAGCGTTCCGGGCAGCGGGTAGAACCAGGCAGAGAATTGCCGGCTAGCAGCTTTCCTGTGGCTGGGAAGTGCAAACGTACACGTTTTCGGCCAAAAACGCGTTTTCGGCGAAAAAGCACACAACGGCTCTTTCTGAGAAAAAGCAAGCACGGAGGACGAGAACCGCTTTTGCCCTGCGTAGCGTTCCGGGCAGCGGGTAGAACCAGGCAGAGAATTCCCGGCTAGCAGCTTCCCTGTGGCCGGGAAGTGCAAACGTACACGTTTTCGGCCGAAAACGCATTTTCCGGCGAAAACGCACACCACGGCTCTTTCTGAGAAAAAGCAAGCACGGAGGACGAGAACCGCTTTTGCCCTGCGTAGCGTTCCGGGCAGCGGGTAGAACCAGGCAGAGAATTCCCGGCTAGCAGCTTCCCTGTGGCGGGGAAGTGCAAACGTACACGTTTTCGGCCGAAAACGCATTTTCCGGCGAAAACGCACACCACGGCTCTTTCTGAGAAAAAGCAAGCACGGAGGACGAGAATCGCTTTTGCCCTGCGTAGCGTTCCGGGCAGCGGGTAGAACCAGGCAGAGAATTCCCGGCTAGCAGCTTCCCTGTGGCGGGGAAGTGCAAACGTACACGTTTTCGGCAAAAACGCGTTTTCGGCGAAAAAGCACACCACGGCTCTTTCTGAGAAAAAGCAAGCACGGAGGACGAGAATCGCTTTTGCCCTGCGTAGCGTTCCGGGCAGCAGGTAGAACCAGGCAGAGAATTCCCGGCTAGCAGCTTCCCTGTGGCCGGGAAGTGCAAACGTACACGTTTTCGGCCGAAAACGCGTTTTCCGGCGAAAACGCACACCACGGCTCTTTCTGAGAAAAAGCAAGCACGGAGGACGAGAATCGCTTTTGCCCTGCGTAGCGTTCCGGGCAGCGGGTAGAACCAGGCAGAGAATTCCCGGCTAGCAGCTTCCCTGTGGCGGGGAAGTGCAAACGTACACGTTTTCGGCCGAAAACGCGTTTTCAGCGAAAAAGCGCACCACGGCTCTTTCTGAGAAAAAGCAAGCACGGAGGACGAGAATCGCTTTTGCCCTGCGTAGCGTTCCGGGCAGCGGGTAGAACCAGGCAGAGAATTCCCGGCTAGCAGCTTCCCTGTGGCCGGGAAGTGCAAACGTACACGTTTTCGGCCGAAAACGCGTTTTCGGCGAAAACGCACACCACGGCTCTTTCTGAGAAAAAGCAAGCACGGAGGACGAGAATCGCTTTTGCCCTGCGTAGCGTTCCGGGCAGCGGGTAGAACCAGGCAGAGAATTCCCGGCTAGCAGCTTCCCTGTGGCTGTGAAGTGCAAACGTACACGTTTTCGGCCGAAAACGCGTTTTCCGGCGAAAACGCACACCACGGCTCTTTCTGAGAAAAAGCAAGCACGGAGGACGAGAATCGCTTTTGCCCTGCGTAGCGTTCCGGGCAGCGGGTAGAACCAGGCAGAGAATTCCCGGCTAGCAGCTTCCCTGTGGCGGGGAAGTGCAAACGTACACGTTTTCGGCCGAAAACGCGTTTTCCGGCGAAAACGCACACCACGGTTCTTTCTGAGAAAAAGCAAGCACGGAGGACGAGAATCGCTTTTGCCCTGCGTAGCGTTCCGGGCAGCGGGTAGAACCAGGCAGAGAATTCCCGGCTAGCAGCTTCCCTGTGGCGGGGAAGTGCAAACGTACACGTTTTCGGCCGAAAACGCGTTTTCCGGCGAAAACGCACACCACGGCTCTTTCTGAGAAAAAGCAAGCACGGAGGACGAGAACCGCTTTTGCCCTGCGTAGCGTTCCGGGCAGCGGGTAGAACCAGGCAGAGAATTCCCGGCTAGCAGCTTCCCTGTGGCGGGGAAGTGCAAACGTACACGTTTTCGGCCGAAAACGCGTTTTCCGGGGAAAACGCACACCACGGCTCTTTCTGAGAAAAAGCAAGCACGGAGGACGAGAATCGCTTTTGCCCTGCGTAGCGTTCCGGGCAGCGGGTAGAACCAGGCAGAGAATTCCCGGCTAGCAGCTTCCCTGTGGCGGGGAAGTGCAAACGTACACGTTTTCGGCCGAAAACGCGTTTTCCGGCGAAAACGCACACCACGGCTCTTTCTGAGAAAAAGCAAGCACGGAGGACGAGAATCGCTTTTGCCCTGCGTAGCGTTCCGGGCAGCGGGTAGAACCAGGCAGAGAATTCCCGGCTAGCAGCTTCCCTGTGGCGGGGAAGTGCAAACGTACACGTTTTCGGCCGAAAACGCGTTTTCCGGGGAAAACGCACACCACGGCTCTTTCTGAGAAAAAGCAAGCACGGAGGACGAGAATCGCTTTTGCCCTGCGTAGCGTTCCGGGCAGCGGGTAGAACCAGGCAGAGAATTCCCGGCTAGCAGCTTTCCTATGGCTGGGAAGTGCAAACGTACATGTTTTCGGCCAAAAACGCGTTTTCGGCGAAAAAGCACACAACGGCTCTTTCTGAGAAAAAGCAAGCACGGAGGACGAGAATCGCTTTTGCCCTGCGTAGCGTTCCGGGCAGCGGGTAGAACCAGGCAGAGAATTCCCGGCTAGCAGCTTCCCTGTGGCGGGGAAGTGCAAACGTACACGTTTTCGGCCGAAAACGCGTTTTCCGGCGAAAACGCACACCACGGCTCTTTCTGAGAAAAAGCAAGCACGGAGGACGAGAATCGCTTTTGCCCTGCGTAGCGTTCCGGGCAGCGGGTAGAACCAGGCAGAGAATTCCCGGCTAGCAGCTTCCCTGTGGCGGGGAAGTGCAAACGTACACGTTTTCGGCCGAAAACGCGTTTTCCGGGGAAAACGCACACCACGGCTCTTTCTGAGAAAAAGCAAGCACGGAGGACGAGAATCGCTTTTGCCCTGCCTAGCGTTCCGGGCAGCGGGTAGAACCAGGCAGAGAATTCCCGGCTAGCAGCTTCCCTGTGGCGGGGAAGTGCAAACGTACATGTTTTCGGCCAAAAACGCGTTTTCGGCGAAAAAGCACACAACGGCTCTTTCTGAGAAAAAGCAAGCACGGAGGACGAGAATCGCTTTTGCCCTGCGTAGCGTTCCGGGCAGCGGGTAGAACCAGGCAGAGAATTCCCGGCTAGCAGCTTCCCTGTGGCGGGGAAGTGCAAACGTACATGTTTTCGGCCAAAAACGCGTTTTCGGCGAAAAAGCACACAACGGCTCTTTCTGAGAAAAAGCAAGCACGGAGGACGAGAACCGCTTTTGCCCTGCGTAGCGTTCCGGGCAGCGGGTAGAACCAGGCAGAGAATTCCCGGCTAGCAGCTTCCCTGTGGCCGGGAAGTGCAAACGTACACGTTTTCGGCCGAAAACGCATTTTCCGGCGAAAACGCACACCACGGCTCTTTCTGAGAAAAAGCAAGCACGGAGGACGAGAACCGCTTTTGCCCTGCGTAGCGTTCCGGGCAGCGGGTAGAACCAGGCAGAGAATTCCCGGCTAGCAGCTTCCCTGTGGCGGGGAAGTGCAAACGTACACGTTTTCGGCCGAAAACGCATTTTCCGGCGAAAACGCACACCACGGCTCTTTCTGAGAAAAAGCAAGCACGGAGGACGAGAATCGCTTTTGCCCTGCGTAGCGTTCCGGGCAGCGGGTAGAACCAGGCAGAGAATTCCCGGCTAGCAGCTTCCCTGTGGCGGGGAAGTGCAAACGTAAACGTTTTCGGCAAAAACGCGTTTTCGGCGAAAAAGCACACCACGGCTCTTTCTGAGAAAAAGCAAGCACGGAGGACGAGAATCGCTTTTGCCCTGCGTAGCGTTCCGGGCAGCGGGTAGAACCAGGCAGAGAATTCCCGGCTAGCAGCTTCCCTGTGGCCGGGAAGTGCAAACGTACACGTTTTCGGCCGAAAACGCGTTTTCAGCGAAAAAGCGCACCACGGCTCTTTCTGAGAAAAAGCAAGCACGGAGGACGAGAATCGCTTTTGCCCTGCGTAGCGTTCCGGGCAGCGGGTAGAACCAGGCAGAGAATTCCCGGCTAGCAGCTTCCCTGTGGCCGGGAAGTGCAAACGTACACGTTTTCGGCCGAAAACGCGTTTTCGGCGAAAACGCACACCACGGTTCTTTCTGAGAAAAAGCAAGCACGGAGGACGAGAATCGCTTTTGCCCTGCGTAGCGTTCCGGGCAGCGGGTAGAACCAGGCAGAGAATTCCCGGCTAGCAGCTTCCCTGTGGCGGGGAAGTGCAAACGTACACGTTTTCGGCCGAAAACGCGTTTTCCGGCGAAAACGCACACCACGGCTCTTTCTGAGAAAAAGCAAGCACGGAGGACGAGAACCGCTTTTGCCCTGCGTAGCGTTCCGGGCAGCGGGTAGAACCAGGCAGAGAATTCCCGGCTAGCAGCTTCCCTGTGGCGGGGAAGTGCAAACGTACACGTTTTCGGCCGAAAACGCGTTTTCCGGGGAAAACGCACACCACGGCTCTTTCTGAGAAAAAGCAAGCACGGAGGACGAGAACCGCTTTTGCCCTGCGTAGCGTTCCGGGCAGCGGGTAGAACCAGGCAGAGAATTCCCGGCTAGCAGCTTCCCTGTGGCGGGGAAGTGCAAACGTACACGTTTTCGGCCGAAAACGCGTTTTCCGGCGAAAACGCACACCACGGCTCTTTCTGAGAAAAAGCAAGCACGGAGGACGAGAATCGCTT
This sequence comes from Athene noctua, assembly GCF_965140245.1. Lineage (NCBI taxonomy): Eukaryota > Metazoa > Chordata > Aves > Strigiformes > Strigidae > Athene > Athene noctua. The sequence continues at coordinate 43,369 of NW_027437933.1, read as the reverse complement.
TTGCCCTGCGTAGCGTTCCGGGCAGCGGGTAGAACCAGGCAGAGAATTCCCGGCTAGCACCTTCCCTGTGGCGGGGAAGTGCAAACGTACACGTTTTCGGCCGAAAACGCGTTTTCCGGGGAAAACGCACACCACGGCTCTTTCTGAGAAAAAGCAAGCACGGAGGACGAGAATCGCTTTTGCCCTGCGTAGCGTTCCGGGCAGCGGGTAGAACCAGGCAGAGAATTCCCGGCTAGCAGCTTCCCTGTGGCTGGGAAGTGCAAACGTACACGTTTTCTGCCAAAAACGCGTTTTCGGCGAAAACGCACACCACGGCTCTTTCTGAGAAAAAGCAAGCACGGAGGACGAGAATCGCTTTTGCCCTGCGTAGCGTTCCGGGCAGCGGGTAGAACCAGGCAGAGAATTCCCGGCTAGCAGCTTCCCTGTGGCGGGGAAGTGCAAACGTACACGTTTTCGGCCGAAAACGCATTTTCCGGCGAAAACGCACACCACGGCTCTTTCTGAGAAAAAGCAAGCACGGAGGACGAGAATCGCTTTTGCCCTGCGTAGCGTTCCGGGCAGCGGGTAGAACCAGGCAGAGAATTCCCGGCTAGCAGCTTCCCTGTGGCGGGGAAGTGCAAACGTACACGTTTTCGGCCGAAAACGCATTTTCCGGCGAAAACGCACACCACGGCTCTTTCTGAGAAAAAGCAAGCACGGAGGACGAGAACCGCTTTTGCCCTGCGTAGCGTTCCGGGCAGCGGGTAGAACCAGGCAGAGAATTCCCGGCTAGCAGCTTCCCTGTGGCGGGGAAGTGCAAACGTACACGTTTTCGGCCAAAAACGCATTTTCCGGCGAAAACGCACACCACGGCTCTTTCTGAGAAAAAGCAAGCACGGAGGACGAGAATCGCTTTTGCCCTGCGTAGCGTTCCGGGCAGCGGGTAGAACCAGGCAGAGAATTCCCGGCTAGCAGCTTCCCTGTGGCCGGGAAGTGCAAACGTACACGTTTTCGGCCGAAAACGCGTTTTCCGGCGAAAACGCACACCACGGCTCTTTCTGAGAAAAAGCAAGCACGGAGGACGAGAATCGCTTTTGCCCTGCGTAGCGTTCCGGGCAGCGGGTAGAACCAGGCAGAGAATTCCCGGCTAGCAGCTTCCCTGTGGCGGGGAAGTGCAAAAGTACACGTTTTCGGCCGAAAACGCGTTTTCCGGCGAAAACGCACACCACGGCTCTTTCTGAGAAAAAGCAAGCACGGAGGACGAGAATCGCTTTTGCCCTGCGTAGCGTTCCGGGCAGCGGGTAGAACCAGGCAGAGAATTCCCGGCTAGCAGCTTCCCTGTGGCGGGGAAGTGCAAACGTACACGTTTTCGGCCGAAAACGCGTTTTCCGGCGAAAACGCACACCACGGCTCTTTCTGAGAAAAAGCAAGCACGGAGGACGAGAATCGCTTTTGCCCTGCGTAGCGTTCCGGGCAGCGGGTAGAACCAGGCAGAGAATTCCCGGCTAGCAGCTTTCCTATGGCTGGAAAGTGCAAACGTACACGTTTTCGGCCAAAAACGCGTTTTCGGCGAAAAAGCACACAACGGCTCTTTCTGAGAAAAAGCAAGCACGGAGGACGAGAATCGCTTTTGCCCTGCGTAGCGTTCCGGGCAGCGGGTAGAACCAGGCAGAGAATTCCCGGCTAGCAGCTTCCCTGTGGCGGGGAAGTGCAAACGTACACGTTTTCGGCCGAAAACGCGTTTTCCGGCGAAAACGCACACCACGGCTCTTTCTGAGAAAAAGCAAGCACGGAGGACGAGAATCGCTTTTGCCCTGCGTAGCGTTCCGGGCAGCGGGTAGAACCAGGCAGAGAATTCCCGGCTAGCAGCTTCCCTGTGGCGGGGAAGTTCAAACGTACACGTTTACGGCCGAAAACGCGTTTTCGGGCGAAAACGCACACCACGGCTCTTTCTGAGAAAAAGCAAGCACGGAGGACGAGAATCGCTTTTGCCCTGCCTAGCGTTCCGGGCAGCGGGTAGAACCAGGCAGAGAATTCCCGGCTAGCAGCTTTCCTGTGGCTGGGAAGTGCAAACGTACACGTTTTCGGCCAAAAACGCGTTTTCGGCGAAAAAGCACACAACGGCTCTTTCTGAGAAAAAGCAAGCACGGAGGACGAGAATCGCTTTTGCCCTGCGTAGCGTTCCGGGCAGCGGGTAGAACCAGGCAGATAATTCCCGGCTAGCAGCTTCCCTGTGGCTGGGAAGTGCAAACGTACACGTTTTCTGCCAAAAACGCGTTTTCGGCGAAAACGCACACCACGGCTCTTTCTGAGAAAAAGCAAGCACGGAGGACGAGAATCGCTTTTGCCCTGCCTAGCGTTCCGGGCAGCGGGTAGAACCAGGCAGAGAATTCCCGGCTAGCAGCTTCCCTGTGGCCGGGAAGTGCAAACGTACACGTTTTCGGCCGAAAACGCGTTTTCCGGCGAAAACGCACACCACGGCTCTTTCTGAGAAAAAGCAAGCACGGAGGACGAGAATCGCTTTTGCCCTGCGTAGCGTTCCGGGCAGCGGGTAGAACCAGGCAGAGAATTCCCGGCTAGCAGCTTCCCTGTGGCGGGGAAGTGCAAACGTACACGTTTTCGGCCGAAAACGCGTTTTCCGGCGAAAACGCACACCACGGCTCTTTCTGAGAAAAAGCAAGCACGGAGGACGAGAATCGCTTTTGCCCTGCGTAGCGTTCCGGGCAGCGGGTAGAACCAGGCAGAGAATTCCCGGCTAGCAGCTTCCCTGTGGCGGGGAAGTGCAAACGTACACGTTTTCGGCCGAAAACGCGTTTTCCGGGGAAAACGCACACCACGGTTCTTTCTGAGAAAAAGCAAGCACGGAGGACGAGAATCGCTTTTGCCCTGCGTAGCGTTCCGGGCAGCGGGTAGAACCAGGCAGAGAATTCCCGGCTAGCAGCTTCCCTGTGGCGGGGAAGTGCAAACGTACACGTTTTCGGCCGAAAACTCGTTTTCCGGCGAAAACGCACACCACGGCTCTTTCTGAGAAAAAGCAAGCACGGAGGACGAGAATCGCTTTTGCCCTGCGTAGCGTTCCGGGCAGCGGGTAGAACCAGGCAGAGAATTCCCGGCTAGCACCTTCCCTGTGGCTGTGAAGTGCAAACGTACACGTTTTCGGCCGAAAACGCGTTTTCCGGCGAAAACGCACACCACGGCTCTTTCTGAGAAAAAGCAAGCACGGAGGACGAGAACTGCTTTTGCCCTGCGTAGCGTTCCGGGCAGCGGGTAGAACCAGGCAGAGAATTCCCGTCTAGCAGCTTCCCTGTGGCGGGGAAGTGCAAACGTACACGTTTTCGGCCGAAAACGCGTTTTCCGGCGAAAACGCACACCACGGCTCTTTCTGAGAAAAAGCAAGCACGGAGGACGAGAATCGCTTTTGCCCTGCGTAGCGTTCCGGGCAGCGGGTAGAACCAGGCAGAGAATTCCCGGCTAGCAGCTTCCCTGTGGCGGGGAAGTGCAAACGTACACGTTTTCGGCCGAAAACGCGTTTTCCGGCGAAAACGCACACCACGGCTCTTTCTGAGAAAAAGCAAGCACGGAGGACGAGAATCGCTTTTGCCCTGCGTAGCGTTCCGGGCAGCGGGTAGAACCAGGCAGAGAATTCCCGGCTAGCAGCTTCCCTGTGGCTGGGAAGTGCAAACGTACACGTTTTCTGCCAAAAACGCGTTTTCGGCGAAAACGCACACCACGGCTCTTTCTGAGAAAAAGCAAGCACGGAGGACGAGAATCGCTTTTGCCCTGCGTAGCGTTCCGGGCAGCGGGTAGAACCAGGCAGAGAATTCCCGGCTAGCAGCTTCCCTGTGGCGGGGAAGTGCAAACGTACACGTTTTCGGCCGAAAACGCATTTTCCGGCGAAAACGCACACCACGGCTCTTTCTGAGAAAAAGCAAGCACGGAGGACGAGAATCGCTTTTGCCCTGCGTAGCGTTCCGGGCAGCGGGTAGAACCAGGCAGAGAATTCCCGGCTAGCAGCTTCCCTGTGGCGGGGAAGTGCAAACGTACACGTTTTCGGCCGAAAACGCGTTTTCCGGCGAAAACGCACACCACGGCTCTTTCTGAGAAAAAGCAAGCACGGAGGACGAGAATCGCTTTTGCCCTGCGTAGCGTTCCGGGCAGCGGGTAGAACCAGGCAGAGAATTCCGGCTAGCAGCTTCCCTGTGGCGGGGAAGTGCAAACGTACACGTTTTCGGCCGAAAACGCGTTTTCCGGCGAAAACGCACACCACGGCTCTTTCTGAGAAAAAGCAAGCACGGAGGACGAGAATCGCTTTTGCCCTGCGTAGCGTTCCGGGCAGCGGGTAGAACCAGGCAGAGAATTAACGGCTAGCAGCTTCCCTGTGGCTGGGAAGTGCAAACGTACACGTTTTCGGCGGAAAACGCGTTTTCCGGCGAAAACGCACACCACGGCTCTTTCTGAGAAAAAGCAAGCACGGAGGACGAGAATCGCTTTTGCCCTGCCTAGCGTTCCGGGCAGCGGGTAGAACCAGGCAGAGAATTCCCGGCTAGCAGCTTCCCTGTGGCGGGGAAGTGCAAACGTACACGTTTTCGGCCGAAAACGCATTTTCCGGCGAAAACGCACACCACGGCTCTTTCTGAGAAAAAGCAAGCACGGAGGACGAGAATCGCTTTTGCCCTGCGTAGCGTTCCGGGCAGCGGGTAGAACCAGGCAGAGAATTCCCGGCTAGCAGCTTCCCTGTGGCGGGGAAGTGCAAACGTACACGTTTTCGGCCGAAAACGCGTTTTCCGGCGAAAACGCACACCACGGCTCTTTCTGAGAAAAAGCAAGCACGGAGGACGAGAATCGCTTTTGCCCTGCCTAGCGTTCCGGGCAGCGGGTAGAACCAGGCAGAGAATTCCCGGCTAGAAGCTTCCCTGCGGCGGGGAAGTGCAAACGTACACGTTTTCGGCCGAAAACGCGTTTTCCGGGGAAAACGCACACCACGGCTCTTTCTGAGAAAAAGCAAGCACGGAGGACGAGAATCGCTTTTGCCCTGCCTAGCGTTCCGGGCAGCGGGTAGAACCAGGCAGAGAATTCCCGGCTAGCAGCTTTCCTGTGGCTGGGAAGTGCAAACGTACACGTTTTCGGCCAAAAACGCGTTTTCGGCGAAAAAGCACACAACGGCTCTTTCTGAGAAAAAGCAAGCACGGAGGACGAGAACCGCTTTTGCCCTGCGTAGCGTTCCGGGCAGCGGGTAGAACCAGGCAGAGAATTCCCGGCTAGCAGCTTCCCTGTGGCCGGGAAGTGCAAACGTACACGTTTTCGGCCGAAAACGCATTTTCCGGCGAAAACGCACACCACGGCTCTTTCTGAGAAAAAGCAAGCACGGAGGACGAGAACCGCTTTTGCCTTGCGTAGCGTTCCGGGCAGCGGGTAGAACCAGGCAGAGAATTCCCGGCTAGCAGCTTCCCTGTGGCGGGGAAGTGCAAACGTACACGTTTTCGGCCGAAAACGCATTTTCCGGCGAAAACGCACACCACGGCTCTTTCTGAGAAAAAGCAAGCACGGAGGACGAGAATCGCTTTTGCCCTGCGTAGCGTTCCGGGCAGCGGGTAGAACCAGGCAGAGAATTCCCGGCTAGCACCTTCCCTGTGGCGGGGAAGTGCAAACGTACACGTTTTCGGCCGAAAACGCGTTTTCCGGCGAAAACGCACACCACGGCTCTTTCTGAGAAAAAGCAAGCACGGAGGACGAGAATCGCTTTTGCCCTGCGTAGCGTTCCGGGCAGCGGGTAGAACCAGGCAGAGAATTCCCGGCTAGCAGCTTCCCTGTGGCGGGGAAGTGCAAACGTACACGTTTTCGGCCGAAAACGCGTTTTCCGGGGAAAACGCACACCACGGCTCTTTCTGAGAAAAAGCAAGCACGGAGGACGAGAATCGCTTTTGCCCTGCCTAGCGTTCCGGGCAGCGGGTAGAACCAGGCAGAGAATTCCCGGCTAGCAGCTTTCCTGTGGCTGGGAAGTGCAAACGTACACGTTTTCGGCCGAAAACGCGTTTTCCGGCGAAAACGCACACCACGGCTCTTTCTGAGAAAAAGCAAGCACGGAGGACGAGAATCGCTTTTGCCCTGCGTAGCGTTCCGGGCAGCGGGTAGAACCAGGCAGAGAATTCCCGGCTAGCAGCTTCCCTGTGGCGGGGAAGTGCAAACGTACACGTTTTCGGCCGAAAACGCGTTTTCCGGGGAAAACGCACACCACGGCTCTTTCTGAGAAAAAGCAAGCACGGAGGACGAGAATCGCTTTTGCCCTGCGTAGCGTTCCGGGCAGCGGGTAGAACCAGGCAGAGAATTCCCGGCTAGCAGCTTTCCTATGGCTGGGAAGTGCAAACGTACACGTTTTCGGCCAAAAACGCGTTTTCGGCGAAAAAGCACACAACGGCTCTTTCTGAGAAAAAGCAACCACGGAGGACGAGAATCGCTTTTGCCCTGCGTAGCGTTCCGGGCAGCGGGTAGAACCAGGCAGAGAATTCCCGGCTAGCAGCTTCCCTGTGGCGGGGAAGTGCAAACGTACACGTTTTCGGCCGAAAACGTGTTTTCCGGCGAAAACGCACACCACGGCTCTTTCTGAGAAAAAGCAAGCACGGAGGACGAGAATCGCTTTTGCCCTGCGTAGCGTTCCGGGCAGCGGGTAGAACCAGGCAGAGAATTCCCGGCTAGCAGCTTCCCTGTGGCGGGGAAGTGCAAACGTACACGTTTTCGGCCGAAAACGCGTTTTCCGGCGGAAAACGCACACCACGGCTCTTTCTGAGAAAAAGCAAGCACGGAGGACGAGAATCGCTTTTGCCCTGCGTAGCGTTCCGGGCAGCGGGTAGAACCAGGCAGAGAATTCCCGGCTAGCAGCTTCCCTGTGGCGGGGAAGTGCAAACGTACACGTTTTCGGCCGAAAACGCGTTTTCCGGGGAAAACGCACACCACGGCTCTTTCTGAGAAAAAGCAAGCACGGAGGACGAGAATCGCTTTTGCCCTGCCTAGCGTTCCGGGCAGCGGGTAGAACCAGGCAGAGAATTCCCGGCTAGCAGCTTCCCTGTGGCGGGGAAGTGCAAACGTACATGTTTTCGGCCAAAAACGCGTTTTCGGCGAAAAAGCACACAACGGCTCTTTCTGAGAAAAAGCAAGCACGGAGGACGAGAATCGCTTTTGCCCTGCGTAGCGTTCCGGGCAGCGGGTAGAACCAGGCAGAGAATTCCCGGCTAGCAGCTTCCCTGTGGCTGGGAAGTGCAAACGTACACGTTTTCTGCCAAAAACGCGTTTTCGGCGAAAACGCACACCACGGCTCTTTCTGAGAAAAAGCAAGCACGGAGGACGAGAATCGCTTTTGCCCTGCGTAGCGTTCCGGGCAGCGGGTAGAACCAGGCAGAGAATTCCCGGCTAGCAGCTTCCCTGTGGCGGGGAAGTGCAAACGTACACGTTTTCGGCCGAAAACGCGTTTTCCGGCGAAAACGCACACCACGGCTCTTTCTGAGAAAAAGCAAGCACGGAGGACGAGAATCGCTTTTGCCCTGCGTAGCGTTCCGGGCAGCGGGTAGAACCAGGCAGAGAATTCCCGGCTAGCAGCTTCCCTGTGGCGGGGAAGTGCAAACGTACACGTTTTCGGCCGAAAACGCGTTTTCCGGCGAAAACGCACACCACGGCTCTTTCTGAGAAAAAGCAAGCACGGAGGACGAGAATCGCTTTTGCCCTGCGTAGCGTTCCGGGCAGCGGGTAGAACCAGGCAGAGAATTCCCGGCTAGCAGCTTCCCTGTGGCGGGGAAGTGCAAACGTACACGTTTTCGGCCGAAAACGCGTTTTCCGGCGAAAACGCACACCACGGCTCTTTCTGAGAAAAAGCAAGCACGGAGGACGAGAATCGCTTTTGCCCTGCGTAGCGTTCCGGGCAGCGGGTAGAACCAGGCAGAGAATTCCCGGCTAGCAGCTTCCCTGTGGCGGGGAAGTGCAAACGTACACGTTTTCGGCCGAAAACGCGTTTTCCGGGAAAACGCACACCACGGTTCTTTCTGAGAAAAAGCAAGCACGGAGGACGAGAATCGCTTTTGCCCTGCGTAGCGTTCCGGGCAGCGGGTAGAACCAGGCAGAGAATTCCCGGCTAGCAGCTTCCCTGTGGCGGGGAAGTGCAAACGTACACGTTTTCGGCCGAAAACGCGTTTTCCGGCGAAAACGCACACCACGGCTCTTTCTGAGAAAAAGCAAGCACGGAGGACGAGAATCGCTTTTGCCCTGCCTAGCGTTCCGGGCAGCGGGTAGAACCAGGCAGAGAATTCCCGGCTAGCAGCTTTCCTGTGGCTGGGAAGTGCAAACGTACACGTTTTCGGCCAAAAACGCGTTTTCGGCGAAAAAGCACACAACGGCTCTTTCTGAGAAAAAGCAAGCACGGAGGACGAGAATCGCTTTTGCCCTGCGTAGCGTTCCGGGCAGCGGGTAGAACCAGGCAGAGAATTCCCGGCTAGCAGCTTCCCTGTGGCGGGGAAGTGCAAACGTACACGTTTTCTGCCAAAAACGCGTTTTCGGCGAAAACGCACACCACGGCTCTTTCTGAGAAAAAGCAAGCACGGAGGACGAGAATCGCTTTTGCCCTGCGTAGCGTTCCGGGCAGCGGGTAGAACCAGGCAGAGAATTCCCGGCTAGCAGCTTCCCTGTGGCGGGGAAGTGCAAACGTACACGTTTTCGGCCGAAAACGCGTTTTCCGGCGAAAACGCACACCACGGCTCTTTCTGAGAAAAAGCAAGCACGGAGGACGAGAATCGCTTTTGCCCTGCGTAGCGTTCCGGGCAGCGGGTAGAACCAGGCAGAGAATTCCCGGCTAGCAGCTTCCCTGTGGCGGGGAAGTGCAAACGTACACGTTTTCGGCCGAAAACGCGTTTTCCGGGGAAAACGCACACCACGGCTCTTTCTGAGAAAAAGCAAGCACGGAGGACGAGAATCGCTTTTGCCCTGCCTAGCGTTCCGGGCAGCGGGTAGAACCAGGCAGAGAATTCCCGGCTAGCAGCTTTCCTGTGGCTGGGAAGTGCAAACGTACCACGTTTTCGGCCGAAAACGCGTTTTCCGGCGAAAACGCACACCACGGCTCTTTCTGAGAAAAAGCAAGCACGGAGGACGAGAATCGCTTTTGCCCTGCGTAGCGTTCCGGGCAGCGGGTAGAACCAGGCAGAGAATTCCCGGCTAGCAGCTTCCCTGTGGCGGGGAAGTGCAAACGTACACGTTTTCGGCCGAAAACGCGTTTTCCGGGGAAAACGCACACCACGGCTCTTTCTGAGAAAAAGCAAGCACGGAGGACGAGAATCGCTTTTGCCCTGCGTAGCGTTCCGGGCAGCGGGTAGAACCAGGCAGAGAATTCCCGGCTAGCAGCTTTCCTATGGCTGGGAAGTGCAAACGTACACGTTTTCGGCCAAAAACGCGTTTTCGGCGAAAAAGCACACAACGGCTCTTTCTGAGAAAAAGCAACCACGGAGGACGAGAATCGCTTTTGCCTGCGTAGCGTTCCGGGCAGCGGGTAGAACCAGGCAGAGAATTCCCGGCTAGCAGCTTCCCTGTGGCGGGGAAGTGCAAACGTACACGTTTTCGGCCGAAAACGTGTTTTCCGGCGAAAACGCACACCACGGCTCTTTCTGAGAAAAAGCAAGCACGGAGGACGAGAATCGCTTTTGCCCTGCGTAGCGTTCCGGGCAGCGGGTAGAACCAGGCAGAGAATTCCCGGCTAGCAGCTTCCCTGTGGCGGGGAAGTGCAAACGTACACGTTTTCGGCCGAAAACGCGTTTTCCGGCGAAAACGCACACCACGGCTCTTTCTGAGAAAAAGCAAGCACGGAGGACGAGAATCGCTTTTGCCCTGCGTAGCGTTCCGGGCAGCGGGTAGAACCAGGCAGAGAATTCCCGGCTAGCAGCTTCCCTGTGGCGGGGAAGTGCAAACGTACACGTTTTCGGCCGAAAACGCGTTTTCCGGGGAAAACGCACACCACGGCTCTTTCTGAGAAAAAGCAAGCACGGAGGACGAGAATCGCTTTTGCCCTGCCTAGCGTGTTCCGGGCAGCGGGTAGAACCAGGCAGAGAATTCCCGGCTAGCAGCTTCCCTGTGGCGGGGAAGTGCAAACGTACATGTTTTCGGCCAAAAACGCGTTTTCGGCGAAAAGCACACAACGGCTCTTTCTGAGAAAAAGCAAGCACGGAGGACGAGAATCGCTTTTGCCCTGCGTAGCGTTCCGGGCAGCGGGTAGAACCAGGCAGAGAATTCCCGGCTAGCAGCTTCCCTGTGGCTGGGAAGTGCAAACGTACACGTTTTCTGCAAAAACGCGTTTTCGGCGAAAACGCACACCACGGCTCTTTCTGAGAAAAAGCAAGCACGGAGGACGAGAATCGCTTTTGCCCTGCGTAGCGTTCCGGGCAGCGGGTAGAACCAGGCAGAGAATTCCCGGCTAGCAGCTTCCCTGTGGCGGGGAAGTGCAAACGTACACGTTTTCGGCCGAAAACGCGTTTTCCGGCGAAAACGCACACCACGGCTCTTTCTGAGAAAAAGCAAGCACGGAGGACGAGAATCGCTTTTGCCCTGCGTAGCGTTCCGGGCAGCGGGTAGAACCAGGCAGAGAATTCCCGGCTAGCAGCTTCCCTGTGGCGGGGAAGTGCAAACGTACACGTTTTCGGCCGAAAACGCGTTTTCCGGCGAAAACGCACACCACGGCTCTTTCTGAGAAAAAGCAAGCACGGAGGACGAGAATCGCTTTTGCCCTGCGTAGCGTTCCGGGCAGCGGGTAGAACCAGGCAGAGAATTCCCGGCTAGCAGCTTCCCTGTGGCGGGGAAGTGCAAACGTACACGTTTTCGGCCGAAAACGCGTTTTCCGGCGAAAACGCACACCACGGCTCTTTCTGAGAAAAAGCAAGCACGGAGGACGAGAATCGCTTTTGCCCTGCGTAGCGTTCCGGGCAGCGGGTAGAACCAGGCAGAGAATTCCCGGCTAGCAGCTTCCCTGTGGCGGGGAAGTGCAAACGTACACGTTTTCGGCCGAAAACGCGTTTTCCGGGGAAAACGCACACCACGGTTCTTTCTGAGAAAAAGCAAGCACGGAGGACGAGAATCGCTTTTGCCCTGCGTAGCGTTCCGGGCAGCGGGTAGAACCAGGCAGAGAATTCCCGGCTAGCAGCTTCCCTGTGGCGGGGAAGTGCAAACGTACACGTTTTCGGCCGAAAACGCGTTTTCCGGCGAAAACGCACACCACGGCTCTTTCTGAGAAAAAGCAAGCACGGAGGACGAGAATCGCTTTTGCCCTGCCTAGCGTTCCGGGCAGCGGGTAGAACCAGGCAGAGAATTCCCGGCTAGCAGCTTTCCTGTGGCTGGGAAGTGCAAACGTACACGTTTTCGGCCAAAAACGCGTTTTCGGCGAAAAAGCACACAACGGCTCTTTCTGAGAAAAAGCAAGCACGGAGGACGAGAATCGCTTTTGCCCTGCGTAGCGTTCCGGGCAGCGGGTAGAACCAGGCAGAGAATTCCCGGCTAGCAGCTTCCCTGTGGCGGGGAAGTGCAAACGTACACGTTTTCGGCCGAAAACGCGTTTTCCGGCGAAAACGCACACCACGGCTCTTTCTGAGAAAAAGCAAGCACGGAGGACGAGAATCGCTTTTGCCCTGCGTAGCGTTCCGGGCAGCGGGTAGAACCAGGCAGAGAATTCCCGGCTAGCAGCTTCCCTGTGGCGGGGAAGTGCAAACGTACACGTTTTCGGCCGAAAACGCATTTTCCGGCGAAAACGCACACCACGGCTCTTTCTGAGAAAAAGCAAGCACGGAGGACGAGAATCGCTTTTGCCCTGCGTAGCGTTCCGGGCAGCGGGTAGAACCAGGCAGAGAATTCCCGGCTAGCAGCTTCCCTGTGGCGGGGAAGTGCAAACGTACACGTTTTCGGCCGAAAACGCATTTTCCGGCGAAAACGCACACCACGGCTCTTTCTGAGAAAAAGCAAGCACGGAGGACGAGAACCGCTTTTGCCCTGCGTAGCGTTCCGGGCAGCGGGTAGAACCAGGCAGAGAATTCCCGGCTAGCAGCTTCCCTGTGGCAGGGAAGTGCAAACGTACACGTTTTCGGCCGAAAACGCGTTTTCCGGCGAAAACGCACACCACGGCTCTTTCTGAGAAAAAGCAAGCACGGAGGACGAGAATCGCTTTTGCCCTGCCTAGCGTTCCGGGCAGCGGGTAGAACCAGGCAGAGAATTCCCGGCTAGCAGCTTCCCTGTGGCGGGGAAGTGCAAACGTACACGTTTTCGGCCGAAAACGCGTTTTCCGGGGAAAACCCACACCACGGTTCTTTCTGAGAAAAAGCAAGCACGGAGGACGAGAATCGCTTTTGCCCTGCCTAGCGTTCCGGGCAGCGGGTAGAACCAGGCAGAGAATTCCCGGCTAGCAGCTTCCCTGTGGCGGGGAAGTGCAAACGTACACGTTTTCGGCCGAAAACGCGTTTTCCGGCGAAAACGCACACCACGGCTCTTTCTGAGAAAAAGCAAGCACGGAGGACGAGAATCGCTTTTGCCCTGCGTAGCGTTCCGGGCAGCGGGTAGAACCAGGCAGAGAATTCCCGGCTAGCAGCTTTCCTGTGGCTGGGAAGTGCAAACGTACACGTTTTCGGCCAAAAACGCGTTTTCGGCGAAAAAGCACACAACGGCTCTTTCTGAGAAAAAGCAAGCACGGAGGACGAGAATCGCTTTTGCCCTGCGTAGCGTTCCGGGCAGCGGGTAGAACCAGGCAGAGAATTCCCGGCTAGCAGCTTCCCTGTGGCGGGGAAGTGCAAACGTACACGTTTTCGGCCGAAAACGCGTTTTCCGGCGAAAACGCACACCACGGCTCTTTCTGAGAAAAAGCAAGCACGGAGGACGAGAATCGCTTTTGCCCTGCGTAGCGTTCCGGGCAGCGGGTAGAACCAGGCAGAGAATTCCCGGCTAGCAGCTTCCCTGTGGCGGGGAAGTGCAAACGTACACGTTTTCGGCCGAAAATGCGTTTTCCGGCGAAAACGCACACCACGGCTCTTTCTGAGAAAAAGCAAGCACGGAGGACGAGAATCGCTTTTGCCCTGCCTAGCGTTCCGGGCAGCGGGTAGAACCAGGCAGAGAATTCCCGGCTAGCACCTTCCCTGTGGCGGGGAAGTGCAAACGTACACGTTTTCGGCCAAAAACGCGTTTTCGGCGAAAAAGCACACAACGGCTCTTTCTGAGAAAAAGCAAGCACGGAGGACGAGAATCGCTTTTGCCCTGCGTAGCGTTCCGGGCAGCGGGTAGAACCAGGCAGAGAATTCCCGGCTAGCAGCTTCCCTGTGGCGGGGAAGTGCAAACGTACACGTTTTCGGCCGAAAACGCGTTTTCCGGCGAAAACGCACACCACGGCTCTTTCTGAGAAAAAGCAAGCACGGAGGACGAGAATCGCTTTTGCCCTGCGTAGCGTTCCGGGCAGCGGGTAGAACCAGGCAGAGAATTCCCGGCTAGCAGCTTCCCTGTGGCGGGGAAGTGCAAACGTACACGTTTTCGGCCGAAAACGCGTTTTCCGGCGAAAACGCACACCACGGCTCTTTCTGAGAAAAAGCAAGCACGGAGGACGAGAATCGCTTTTGCCCTGCCTAGCGTTCCGGGCAGCGGGTAGAACCAGGCAGAGAATTCCCGGCTAGCAGCTTTCCTGTGGCTGGGAAGTGCAAACGTACACGTTTTCGGCCAAAAACGCGTTTTCGGCGAAAAAGCACACAACGGCTCTTTCTGAGAAAAAGCAAGCACGGAGGACGAGAATCGCTTTTGCCCTGCGTAGCGTTCCGGGCAGCGGGTAGAACCAGGCAGAGAATTCCCGGCTAGCAGCTTCCCTGTGGCGGGGAAGTGCAAACGTACACGTTTTCGGCCGAAAACGCGTTTTCCGGCGAAAACGCACACCACGGCTCTTTCTGAGAAAAAGCAAGCACGGAGGACGAGAATCGCTTTTGCCCTGCGTAGCGTTCCGGGCAGCGGGTAGAACCAGGCAGAGAATTCCCGGCTAGCAGCTTCCCTGTGGCGGGGAAGTGCAAACGTACACGTTTTCGGCCGAAAACGCGTTTTCCGGCGAAAACGCACACCACGGCTCTTTCTGAGAAAAAGCAAGCACGGAGGACGAGAATCGCTTTTGCCCTGCGTAGCGTTCCGGGCAGCGGGTAGAACCAGGCAGAGAATTCCCGGCTAGCAGCTTCCCTGTGGCGGGGAAGTGCAAACGTACACGTTTTCGGCCGAAAACGCGTTTTCCGGGGAAAACGCACACCACGGTTCTTTCTGAGAAAAAGCAAGCACGGAGGACGAGAATCGCTTTTGCCCTGCGTAGCGTTCCGGGCAGCGGGTAGAACCAGGCAGAGAATTCCCGGCTAGCAGCTTCCCTGTGGCGGGGAAGTGCAAACGTACACGTTTTCGGCCGAAAACGCGTTTTCCGGCGAAAACGCACACCACGGCTCTTTCTGAGAAAAAGCAAGCACGGAGGACGAGAATCGCTTTTGCCCTGCCTAGCGTTCCGGGCAGCGGGTAGAACCAGGCAGAGAATTCCCGGCTAGCAGCTTCCCTGTGGCGGGGAAGTGCAAACGTACACGTTTTCGGCCGAAAACGCGTTTTCCGGCGAAAACGCACACCACGGCTCTTTCTGAGAAAAAGCAAGCACGGAGGACGAGAATCGCTTTTGCCCTGCGTAGCGTTCCGGGCAGCGGGTAGAACCAGGCAGAGAATTCCCGGCTAGCAGCTTCCCTGTGGCGGGGAAGTGCAAACGTACACGTTTTCGGCCGAAAACGCGTTTTCCGGCGAAAACGCACACCACGGCTCTTTCTGAGAAAAAGCAAGCACGGAGGACGAGAATCGCTTTTGCCCTGCCTAGCGTTCCGGGCAGCGGGTAGAACCAGGCAGAGAATTCCCGGCTAGCAGCTTCCCTGTGGCCGGGAAGTGCAAACGTACACGTTTTCGGCCGAAAACGCGTTTTCCGGCGAAAACGCACACCACGGCTCTTTCTGAGAAAAAGCAAGCACGGAGGACGAGAATCGCTTTTGCCCTGCGTAGCGTTCCTGGCAGCGGGTAGAACCAGGCAGAGAATTCCCGGCTAGCACCTTCCCTGTGGCGGGGAAGTGCAAACGTACACGTTTTCGGCCGAAAACGCATTTTCCGGCGAAAACGCACACCACGGCTCTTTCTGAGAAAAAGCAAGCACGGAGGACGAGAATCGCTTTTGCCCTGCGTAGCGTTCCGGGCAGCGGGTAGAACCAGGCAGAGAATTCCCGGCTAGCAGCTTCCCTGTGGCGGGGAAGTGCAAACGTACACGTTTTCGGCCGAAAACGCATTTTCCGGCGAAAACGCACACCACGGCTCTTTCTGAGAAAAAGCAAGCACGGAGGACGAGAACCGCTTTTGCCCTGCGTAGCGTTCCGGGCAGCGGGTAGAACCAGGCAGAGAATTCCCGGCTAGCAGCTTCCCTGTGGCGGGGAAGTGCAAACGTACACGTTTTCGGCCAAAAACGCATTTTCCGGCGAAAACGCACACCACGGCTCTTTCTGAGAAAAAGCAAGCACGGAGGACGAGAATCGCTTTTGCCCTGCGTAGCGTTCCGGGCAGCGGGTAGAACCAGGCAGAGAATTCCCGGCTAGCAGCTTCCCTGTGGCCGGGAAGTGCAAACGTACACGTTTTCGGCCGAAAACGCGTTTTCCGGCGAAAACGCACACCACGGCTCTTTCTGAGAAAAAGCAAGCACGGAGGACGAGAATCGCTTTTGCCCTGCGTAGCGTTCCGGGCAGCGGGTAGAACCAGGCAGAGAATTCCCGGCTAGCAGCTTCCCTGTGGCGGGGAAGTGCAAACGTACACGTTTTCGGCCGAAAACGCGTTTTCCGGCGAAAACGCACACCACGGCTCTTTCTGAGAAAAAGCAAGCACGGAGGACGAGAATCGCTTTTGCCCTGCGTAGCGTTCCGGGCAGCGGGTAGAACCAGGCAGAGAATTCCCGGCTAGCAGCTTCCCTGTGGCGGGGAAGTGCAAACGTACACGTTTTCGGCCGAAAACGCGTTTTCCGGCGAAAACGCACACCACGGCTCTTTCTGAGAAAAAGCAAGCACGGAGGACGAGAATCGCTTTTGCCCTGCGTAGCGTTCCGGGCAGCGGGTAGAACCAGGCAGAGAATTCCCGGCTAGCAGCTTTCCTATGGCTGGGAAGTGCAAACGTACACTTTTTCGGCCAAAAACGCGTTTTCGGCGAAAAAGCACACAACGGCTCTTTCTGAGAAAAAGCAAGCACGGAGGACGAGAATCGCTTTTGCCCTGCGTAGCGTTCCGGGCAGCGGGTAGAACCAGGCAGAGAATTCCCGGCTAGCAGCTTCCCTGTGGCGGGGAAGTGCAAACGTACACGTTTTCGGCCGAAAACGCGTTTTCCGGCGAAAACGCACACCACGGCTCTTTCTGAGAAAAAGCAAGCACGGAGGACGAGAACCGCTTTTGCCCTGCGTAGCGTTCCGGGCAGCGGGTAGAACCAGGCAGAGAATTCCCGGCTAGCAGCTTCCCTGTGGCGGGGAAGTGCAAACGTACACGTTTTCGGCCGAAAACGCGTTTTCCGGCGAAAACGCACACCACGGCTCTTTCTGAGAAAAAGCAAGCACGGAGGACGAGAATCGCTTTTGCCCTGCGTAGCGTTCCGGGCAGCGGGTAGAACCAGGCAGAGAATTCCCGGCTAGCAGCTTCCCTGTGGCGGGGAAGTGCAAACGTACACGTTTTCTGCCAAAAACGCGTTTTCGGCGAAAACGCACACCACGGCTCTTTCTGAGAAAAAGCAAGCACGGAGGACGAGAATCGCTTTTGCCCTGCGTAGCGTTCCGGGCAGCGGGTAGAACCAGGCAGAGAATTCCCGGCTAGCAGCTTCCCTGTGGCGGGGAAGTGCAAACGTACACGTTTTCGGCCGAAAACGCGTTTTCCGGCGAAAACGCACACCACGGCTCTTTCTGAGAAAAAGCAAGCACGGAGGACGAGAATCGCTTTTGCCCTGCGTAGCGTTCCGGGCAGCGGGTAGAACCAGGCAGAGAATTCCCGGCTAGCAGCTTCCCTGTGGCGGGGAAGTGCAAACGTACACGTTTTCGGCCGAAAACGCATTTTCCGGCGAAAACGCACACCACGGCTCTTTCTGAGAAAAAGCAAGCACGGAGGACGAGAATCGCTTTTGCCCTGCCTAGCGTTCCGGGCAGCGGGTAGAACCAGGCAGAGAATTCCCGGCTAGCAGCTTTCCTGTGGCTGGGAAGTGCAAACGTACACGTTTTCGGCCGAAAACGCGTTTTCCGGCGAAAAAGCACACAACGGCTCTTTCTGAGAAAAAGCAAGCACGGAGGACGAGAATCGCTTTTGCCCTGCGTAGCGTTCCGGGCAGCGGGTAGAACCAGGCAGATAATTCCCGGCTAGCAGCTTCCCTGTGGCTGGGAAGTGCAAACGTACACGTTTTCTGCCAAAAACGCGTTTTCGGCGAAAACGCACACCACGGCTCTTTCTGAGAAAAAGCAAGCACGGAGGACGAGAATCGCTTTTGCCCTGCGTAGCGTTCCGGGCAGCGGGTAGAACCAGGCAGAGAATTCCCGGCTAGCAGCTTCCCTGTGGCGGGGAAGTGCAAACGTACACGTTTTCGGCCGAAAACGCGTTTTCCGGCGAAAACGCACACCACGGCTCTTTCTGAGAAAAAGCAAGCACGGAGGACGAGAATCGCTTTTGCCCTGCGTAGCGTTCCGGGCAGCGGGTAGAACCAGGCAGAGAATTCCCGGCTAGCAGCTTCCCTGTGGCGGGGAAGTGCAAACGTACACGTTTTCGGCCGAAAACGCATTTTCCGGCGAAAACGCACACCACGGCTCTTTCTGAGAAAAAGCAAGCACGGAGGACGAGAATCGCTTTTGCCCTGCGTAGCGTTCCGGGCAGCGGGTAGAACCAGGCAGAGAATTCCCGGCTAGCACCTTCCCTGTGGCGGGGAAGTGCAAACGTACACGTTTTCGGCCGAAAACGCGTTTTCCGGGGAAAACGCACACCACGGCTCTTTCTGAGAAAAAGCAAGCACGGAGGACGAGAATCGCTTTTGCCCTGCGTAGCGTTCCGGGCAGCGGGTAGAACCAGGCAGAGAATTCCCGGCTAGCAGCTTTCTTATGGCTGGGAAGTGCAAACGTACACGTTTTCGGCCAAAAACGCGTTTTCGGCGAAAAAGCACACAACGGCTCTTTCTGAGAAAAAGCAAGCACGGAGGACGAGAATCGCTTTTGCCCTGCGTAGCGTTCCGGGCAGCGGGTAGAACCAGGCAGAGAATTCCCGGCTAGCAGCTTCCCTGTGGCGGGGAAGTGCAAACGTACACGTTTTCGGCCGAAAACGCGTTTTCCGGCGAAAACGCACACCACGGCTCTTTCTGAGAAAAAGCAAGCACGGAGGACGAGAATCGCTTTTGCCCTGCGTAGCGTTCCGGGCAGCGGGTAGAACCAGGCAGAGAATTCCCGGCTAGCAGCTTCCCTGTGGCGGGGAAGTGCAAACGTACACGTTTTCGGCCGAAAACGCGTTTTCCGGGGAAAACGCACACCACGGTTCTTTCTGAGAAAAAGCAAGCACGGAGGACGAGAATCGCTTTTGCCCTGCGTAGCGTTCCGGGCAGCGGGTAGAACCAGGCAGAGAATTCCCGGCTAGCAGCTTCCCTGTGGCGGGGAAGTGCAAACGTACACGTTTTCGGCCGAAAACGCGTTTTCCGGCGAAAACGCACACCACGGCTCTTTCTGAGAAAAAGCAAGCACGGAGGACGAGAATCGCTTTTGCCCTGCGTAGCGTTCCGGGCAGCGGGTAGAACCAGGCAGAGAATTCCCGGCTAGCAGCTTCCCTGTGGCGGGGAAGTGCAAACGTACACGTTTTCGGCCGAAAACGCGTTTTCCGGCGAAAACGCACACCACGGCTCTTTCTGAGAAAAAGCAAGCACGGAGGACGAGAATCGCTTTTGCCCTGCCTAGCGTTCCGGGCAGCGGGTAGAACCAGGCAGAGAATTCCCGGCTAGCAGCTTCCCTGTGGCTGGGAAGTGCAAACGTACACGTTTTCGGCCGAAAACGCGTTTTCCGGCGAAAACGCACACCACGGCTCTTTCTGAGAAAAAGCAAGCACGGAGGACGAGAATCGCTTTTGCCCTGCGTAGCGTTCCGGGCAGCGGGTAGAACCAGGCAGAGAATTCCCGGCTAGCAGCTTCCCTGTGGCGGGGAAGTGCAAACGTACACGTTTTCGGCCGAAAACGCATTTTCCGGCGAAAACGCACACCACGGCTCTTTCTGAGAAAAAGCAAGCACGGAGGACGAGAATCGCTTTTGCCCTGCGTAGCGTTCCGGGCAGCGGGTAGAACCAGGCAGAGAATTCCCGGCTAGCAGCTTCCCTGTGGCGGGGAAGTGCAAACGTACACGTTTTCGGCCGAAAACGCGTTTTCCGGGGAAAACGCACACCACGGCTCTTTCTGAGAAAAAGCAAGCACGGAGGACGAGAATCGCTTTTGCCCTGCCTAGCGTTCCGGGCAGCGGGTAGAACCAGGCAGAGAATTCCCGGCTAGCAGCTTCCCTGTGGCGGGGAAGTGCAAACGTACACGTTTTCGGCCGAAAACGCGTTTTCAGCGAAAACGCACACCACGGCTCTTTCTGAGAAAAAGCAAGCACGGAGGACGAGAATCGCTTTTGCCCTGCGTAGCGTTCCGGGCAGCGGGTAGAACCAGGCAGAGAATTCCCGGCTAGCAGCTTTCCTGTGGCTGGGAAGTGCAAACGTACACGTTTTCGGCCAAAAACGCGTTTTCGGCGAAAAAGCACACAACGGCTCTTTCTGAGAAAAAGCAAGCACGGAGGACGAGAATCGCTTTTGCCCTGCGTAGCGTTCCGGGCAGCGGGTAGAACCAGGCAGATAATTCCCGGCTAGCAGCTTCCCTGTGGCTGGGAAGTGCAAACGTCACGTCTTCTGCCAAAAACGCGTTTTCGGCGAAAACGCACACCACGGCTCTTTCTGAGAAAAAGCAAGCACGGAGGACGAGAATCGCTTTTGCCCTGCGTAGCGTTCCGGGCAGCGGGTAGAACCAGGCAGAGAATTCCCGGCTAGCAGCTTCCCTGTGGCCGGGAAGTGCAAACGTACACGTTTTCGGCCGAAAACGCGTTTTCCGGCGAAAACGCACACCACGGCTCTTTCTGAGAAAAAGCAAGCACGGAGGACGAGAATCGCTTTTGCCCTGCGTAGCGTTCCGGGCAGCGGGTAGAACCAGGCAGAGAATTCCCGGCTAGCAGCTTCCCTGTGGCGGGGAAGTGCAAACGTACACGTTTTCGGCCGAAAACGCGTTTTCCGGCGAAAACGCACACCACGGCTCTTTCTGAGAAAAAGCAAGCACGGAGGACGAGAATCGCTTTTGCCCTGCCTAGCGTTCCGGGCAGCGGGTAGAACCAGGCAGAGAATTCCCGGCTAGCAGCTTCCCTGTGGCGGGGAAGTGCAAACGTACACGTTTTCGGCCGAAAACGCGTTTTCCGGCGAAAACGCACACCACGGCTCTTTCTGAGAATAAGCAAGCACGGAGGACGAGAATCGCTTTTGCCCTGCGTAGCGTTCCGGGCAGCGGGTAGAACCAGGCAGAGAATTCCCGGCTAGCACCTTCCCTGTGGCGGGGAAGTGCAAACGTACACGTTTTCGGCCGAAAACGCGTTTTCCGGCGAAAACGCACACCACGGCTCTTTCTGAGAAAAAGCAAGCACGGAGGACGAGAACCGCTTTTGCCCTGCGTAGCGTTCCGGGCAGCGGGTAGAACCAGGCAGAGAATTCCCGGCTAGCAGCTTCCCTGTGGCGGGGAAGTGCAAACGTACACGTTTTCGGCCGAAAACGCGTTTTCCGGGGAAAACGCACACCACGGCTCTTTCTGAGAAAAAGCAAGCACGGAGGACGAGAATCGCTTTTGCCCTGCGTAGCGTTCCGGGCAGCGGGTAGAACCAGGCAGAGAATTCCCGGCTAGCAGCTTCCCTGTGGCCGGGAAGTGCAAACGTACACGTTTTCGGCCGAAAACGCGTTTTCCGGCGAAAACGCACACCACGGCTCTTTCTGAGAAAAAGCAAGCACGGAGGACGAGAATCGCTTTTGCCCTGCGTAGCGTTCCGGGCAGCGGGTAGAACCAGGCAGAGAATTCCCGGCTAGCAGCTTCCCTGTGGCGGGGAAGTGCAAACGTACACGTTTTCGGCCGAAAACGCATTTTCCGGCGAAAACGCACACCACGGCTCTTTCTGAGAAAAAGCAAGCACGGAGGACGAGAACCGCTTTTGCCCTGCGTAGCGTTCCGGGCAGCGGGTAGAACCAGGCAGAGAATTCCCGGCTAGCAGCTTCCCTGTGGCGGGGAAGTGCAAACGTACACGTTTTCGGCCAAAAACGCATTTTCCGGCGAAAACGCACACCACGGCTCTTTCTGAGAAAAAGCAAGCACGGAGGACGAGAATCGCTTTTGCCCTGCGTAGCGTTCCGGGCAGCGGGTAGAACCAGGCAGAGAATTCCCGGCTAGCAGCTTCCCTGTGGCCGGGAAGTGCAAACGTACACGTTTTCGGCCGAAAACGCGTTTTCCGGCGAAAACGCACACCACGGCTCTTTCTGAGAAAAAGCAAGCACGGAGGACGAGAATCGCTTTTGCCCTGCGTAGCGTTCCGGGCAGCGGATAGAACCAGGCAGAGAATTCCCGGCTAGCAGCTTCCCTGTGGCGGGGAAGTGCAAACGTACACGTTTTCGGCCGAAAACGCGTTTTCCGGGGAAAACGCACACCACGGTTCTTTCTGAGAAAAAGCAAGCACGGAGGACGAGAATCGCTTTTGCCCTGCGTAGCGTTCCGGGCAGCGGGTAGAACCAGGCAGAGAATTCCCGGCTAGCAGCTTCCCTGTGGCGGGGAAGTGCAAACGTACACGTTTTCGGCCGAAAACGCGTTTTCCGGGGAAAACGCACACCACGGCTCTTTCTGAGAAAAAGCAAGCACGGAGGACGAGAATCGCTTTTGCCCTGCGTAGCGTTCCGGGCAGCGGGTAGAACCAGGCAGAGAATTCCCGGCTAGCAGCTTCCCTGTGGCGGGGAAGTGCAAACGTACACGTTTTCTGCCAAAAACGCGTTTTCGGCGAAAACGCACACCACGGCTCTTTCTGAGAAAAAGCAAGCACGGAGGACGAGAATCGCTTTTGCCCTGCGTAGCGTTCCGGGCAGCGGGTAGAACCAGGCAGAGAATTCCCGGCTAGCAGCTTCCCTGTGGCCGGGAAGTGCAAACGTACACGTTTTCGGCCGAAAACGCGTTTTCCGGCGAAAACGCACACCACGGCTCTTTCTGAGAAAAAGCAAGCACGGAGGACGAGAATCGCTTTTGCCCTGCGTAGCGTTCCGGGCAGCGGGTAGAACCAGGCAGAGAATTCCCGGCTAGCAGCTTCCCTGTGGCGGGGAAGTGCAAACGTACACGTTTTCGGCCGAAAACGCGTTTTCCGGCGAAAACGCACACCACGGCTCTTTCTGAGAAAAAGCAAGCACGGAGGACGAGAATCGCTTTTGCCCTGCGTAGCGTTCCGGGCAGCGGGTAGAACCAGGCAGAGAATTCCCGGCTAGCACCTTCCCTGTGGCGGGGAAGTGCAAACGTACTCGTTTTCGGCCGAAAACGCGTTTTCCGGCGAAAACGCACACCACGGCTCTTTCTGAGAAAAAGCAAGCACGGAGGACGAGAATCGCTTTTGCCCTGCGTAGCGTTCCGGGCAGCGGGTAGAACCAGGCAGAGAATTCCCGGCTAGCAGCTTCCCTGTGGCGGGGAAGTGCAAACGTACACGTTTTCGGCCGAAAACTCGTTTTCCGGGGAAAACGCACACCACGGCTCTTTCTGAGAAAAAGCAAGCACGGAGGACGAGAATCGCTTTTGCCCTGCGTAGCGTTCCGGGCAGCGGGTAGAACCAGGCAGAGAATTCCCGGCTAGCAGCTTCCCTGTGGCGGGGAAGTGCAAACGTACATGTTTTCGGCCAAAAACGCGTTTTCGGCGAAAAAGCACACAACGGCTCTTTCTGAGAAAAAGCAAGCATGGAGGACGAGAATCGCTTTTGCCCTGCGTAGCGTTCCGGGCAGCGGGTAGAACCAGGCAGAGAATTCCCGGCTAGCAGCTTCCCTGTGGCTGGGAAGTGCAAACGTACACGTTTTCTGCCAAAAACGCGTTTTCGGCGAAAACGCACACCACGGCTCTTTCTGAGAAAAAGCAAGCACGGAGGACGAGAATCGCTTTTGCCCTGCGTAGCGTTCCGGGCAGCGGGTAGAACCAGGCAGAGAATTCCCGGCTAGCAGCTTCCCTGTGGCGGGGAAGTGCAAACGTACACGTTTTCGGCCGAAAACGCGTTTTCCGGGGAAAACGCACACCACGGCTCTTTCTGAGAAAAAGCAAGCACGGAGGACGAGAATCGCTTTTGCCCTGCGTAGCGTTCCGGGCAGCGGGTAGAACCAGGCAGAGAATTCCCGGCTAGCAGCTTCCCTGTGGCGGGGAAGTGCAAACGTACACGTTTTCGGCCGAAAACGCGTTTTCCGGCGAAAACGCACACAACGGCTCTTTCTGAGAAAAAGCAAGCACGGAGGACGAGAATCGCTTTTGCCCTGCGTAGCGTTCCGGGCAGCGGGTAGAACCAGGCAGAGAATTCCCGGCTAGCAGCTTCCCTGTGGGTGGGAAGTGCAAACGTACACGTTTTCGGCCGAAAACGCGTTTTCCGGCGAAAACGCACACCACGGCTCTTTCTGAGAAAAAGCAAGCACGGAGGACGAGAATCGCTTTTGCCCTGCGTAGCGTTCCGGGCAGCGGGTAGAACCAGGCAGAGAATTCCCGGCTAGCAGCTTCCCTGTGGCGGGGAAGTGCAAACGTACACGTTTTCGGCCGAAAACGCATTTTCCGGCGAAAACGCACACCACGGCTCTTTCTGAGAAAAAGCAAGCACGGAGGACGAGAATCGCTTTTGCCCTGCGTAGCGTTCCGGGCAGCGGGTAGAACCAGGCAGAGAATTCCCGGCTAGCAGCTTCCCTGTGGCGGGGAAGTGCAAACGTACACGTTTTCGGCCGAAAACGCATTTTCCGGCGAAAACGCACACCACGGCTCTTTCTGAGAAAAAGCAAGCACGGAGGACGAGAACCGCTTTTGCCCTGCGTAGCGTTCCGGGCAGCGGGTAGAACCAGGCAGAGAATTCCCGGCTAGCAGCTTCCCTGTGGCGGGGAAGTGCAAACGTACACGTTTTCGGCCGAAAACGCGTTTTCCGGGGAAAACGCACACCACGGTTCTTTCTGAGAAAAAGCAAGCACGGAGGACGAGAATCGCTTTTGCCCTGCGTAGCGTTCCGGGCAGCGGGTAGAACCAGGCAGAGAATTCCCGGCTAGCAGCTTCCCTGTGGCGGGGAAGTGCAAACGTACACGTTTTCGGCCGAAAACGCGTTTTCCGGGGAAAACGCACACCACGGCTCTTTCTGAGAAAAAGCAAGCACGGAGGACGAGAATCGCTTTTGCCCTGCGTAGCGTTCCGGGCAGCGGGTAGAACCAGGCAGAGAATTCCCGGCTAGCAGCTTCCCTGTGGCGGGGAAGTGCAAACGTACACGTTTTCTGCCAAAAACGCGTTTTCGGCGAAAACGCACACCACGGCTCTTTCTGAGAAAAAGCAAGCACGGAGGACGAGAATCGCTTTTGCCCTGCGTAGCGTTCCGGGCAGCGGGTAGAACCAGGCAGAGAATTCCCGGCTAGCAGCTTCCCTGTGGCCGGGAAGTGCAAACGTACACGTTTTCGGCCGAAAACGCGTTTTCCGGCGAAAACGCACACCACGGCTCTTTCTGAGAAAAAGCAAGCACGGAGGACGAGAATCGCTTTTGCCCTGCGTAGCGTTCCGGGCAGCGGGTAGAACCAGGCAGAGAATTCCCGGCTAGCAGCTTCCCTGTGGCCGGGAAGTGCAAACGTACACGTTTTCGGCCGAAAACGCGTTTTCCGGCGAAAACGCACACCACGGCTCTTTCTGAGAAAAAGCAAGCACGGAGGACGAGAATCGCTTTTGCCCTGCGTAGCGTTCCGGGCAGCGGGTAGAACCAGGCAGAGAATTCCCGGCTAGCAGCTTCCCTGTGGCGGGGAAGTGCAAACGTACACGTTTTCGGCCGAAAACTCGTTTTCCGGGGAAAACGCACACCACGGCTCTTTCTGAGAAAAAGCAAGCACGGAGGACGAGAATCGCTTTTGCCCTGCGTAGCGTTCCGGGCAGCGGGTAGAACCAGGCAGAGAATTCCCGGCTAGCAGCTTCCCTGTGGCGGGGAAGTGCAAACGTACATGTTTTCGGCCAAAAACGCGTTTTCGGCGAAAAAGCACACAACGGCTCTTTCTGAGAAAAAGCAAGCATGGAGGACGAGAATCGCTTTTGCCCTGCGTAGCGTTCCGGGCAGCGGGTAGAACCAGGCAGAGAATTCCCGGCTAGCAGCTTCCCTGTGGCTGGGAAGTGCAAACGTACACGTTTTCTGCCAAAAACGCGTTTTCGGCGAAAACGCACACCACGGCTCTTTCTGAGAAAAAGCAAGCACGGAGGACGAGAATCGCTTTTGCCCTGCGTAGCGTTCCGGGCAGCGGGTAGAACCAGGCAGAGAATTCCCGGCTAGCAGCTTCCCTGTGGCGGGGAAGTGCAAACGTACACGTTTTCGGCCGAAAACGCGTTTTCCGGGGAAAACGCACACCACGGCTCTTTCTGAGAAAAAGCAAGCACGGAGGACGAGAATCGCTTTTGCCCTGCGTAGCGTTCCGGGCAGCGGGTAGAACCAGGCAGAGAATTCCCGGCTAGCAGCTTCCCTGTGGCGGGGAAGTGCAAACGTACACGTTTTCGGCCGAAAACGCGTTTTCCGGCGAAAACGCACACCACGGCTCTTTCTGAGAAAAAGCAAGCACGGAGGACGAGAATCGCTTTTGCCCTGCGTAGCGTTCCGGGCAGCGGGTAGAACCAGGCAGAGAATTCCCGGCTAGCAGCTTCCCTGTGGCTGGGAAGTGCAAACGTACACGTTTTCGGCCGAAAACGCATTTTCCGGCGAAAACGCACACCACGGCTCTTTCTGAGAAAAAGCAAGCACGGAGGACGAGAATCGCTTTTGCCCTGCGTAGCGTTCCGGGCAGCGGGTAGAACCAGGCAGAGAATTCCCGGCTAGCAGCTTCCCTGTGGCGGGGAAGTGCAAACGTACACGTTTTCGGCCGAAAACGCGTTTTCCGGCGAAAACGCACACCACGGCTCTTTCTGAGAAAAAGCAAGCACGGAGGACGAGAACCGCTTTTGCCCTGCGTAGCGTTCCGGGCAGCGGGTAGAACCAGGCAGAGAATTCCCGGCTAGCAGCTTCCCTGTGGCGGGGAAGTGCAAACGTACACGTTTTCGGCCGAAAACGCGTTTTCCGGGGAAAACGCACACCACGGCTCTTTCTGAGAAAAAGCAAGCACGGAGGACGAGAATCGCTTTTGCCCTGCGTAGCGTTCCGGGCAGCGGGTAGAACCAGGCAGAGAATTCCCGGCTAGCAGCTTCCCTGTGGCGGGGAAGTGCAAACGTACACGTTTTCGGCCGAAAACGCGTTTTCCGGCGAAAACGCACACCACGGCTCTTTCTGAGAAAAAGCAAGCACGGAGGACGAGAATCGCTTTTGCCCTGCCTAGCGTTCCGGGCAGCGGGTAGAACCAGGCAGAGAATTCCCGGCTAGCAGCTTTCCTGTGGCTGGGAAGTGCAAACGTACACGTTTTCGGCCAAAAACGCGTTTTCGGCGAAAAAGCACACAACGGCTCTTTCTGAGAAAAAGCAAGCACGGAGGACGAGAATCGCTTTTGCCCTGCGTAGCGTTCCGGGCAGCGGGTAGAACCAGGCAGAGAATTCCCGGCTAGCAGCTTCCCTGTGGCGGGGAAGTGCAAACGTACACGTTTTCGGCCGAAAACGCGTTTTCCGGGGAAAACGCACACCACGGCTCTTTCTGAGAAAAAGCAAGCACGGAGGACGAGAATCGCTTTTGCCCTGCGTAGCGTTCCGGGCAGCGGGTAGAACCAGGCAGAGAATTCCCGGCTAGCAGCTTCCCTGTGGCGGGGAAGTGCAAACGTACACGTTTTCGGCCGAAAACGCGTTTTCCGGCGAAAACGCACACCACGGCTCTTTCTGAGAAAAAGCAAGCACGGAGGACGAGAATCGCTTTTGCCCTGCCTAGCGTTCCGGGCAGCGGGTAGAACCAGGCAGAGAATTCCCGGCTAGCAGCTTCCCTGTGGCGGGGAAGTGCAAACGTACACGTTTTCGGCCGAAAACGCGTTTTCCGGCGAAAACGCACACCACGGCTCTTTCTGAGAAAAAGCAAGCACGGAGGACGAGAATCGCTTTTGCCCTGCGTAGCGTTCCGGGCAGCGGGTAGAACCAGGCAGAGAATTCCCGGCTAGCAGCTTCCCTGTGGCGGGGAAGTGCAAACGTACACGTTTTCTGCCAAAAACGCGTTTTCGGCGAAAACGCACACCACGGCTCTTTCTGAGAAAAAGCAAGCACGGAGGACGAGAATCGCTTTTGCCCTGCGTAGCGTTCCGGGCAGCGGGTAGAACCAGGCAGAGAATTCCCGGCTAGCAGCTTCCCTGTGGCGGGGAAGTGCAAACGTACACGTTTTCGGCCGAAAACGCGTTTTCCGGCGAAAACGCACACCACGGCTCTTTCTGAGAAAAAGCAAGCACGGAGGACGAGAATCGCTTTTGCCCTGCGTAGCGTTCCGGGCAGCGGGTAGAACCAGGCAGAGAATTCCCGGCTAGCAGCTTCCCTGTGGCGGGGAAGTGCAAACGTACACGTTTTCGGCCGAAAACGCGTTTTCCGGCGAAAACGCACACCACGGCTCTTTCTGAGAAAAAGCAAGCACGGAGGACGAGAATCGCTTTTGCCCTGCGTAGCGTTCCGGGCAGCGGGTAGAACCAGGCAGAGAATTCCCGGCTAGCAGCTTCCCTGTGGCGGGGAAGTGCAAACGTACACGTTTTCGGCCGAAAACGCGTTTTCCGGCGAAAACGCACACCACGGCTCTTTCTGAGAAAAAGCAAGCACGGAGGACGAGAATCGCTTTTGCCCTGCGTAGCGTTCCGGGCAGCGGGTAGAACCAGGCAGAGAATTCCCGGCTAGCAGCTTCCCTGTGGCGGGGAAGTGCAAACGTACACGTTTTCGGCCGAAAACGCGTTTTCCGGGGAAAACGCACACCACGGTTCTTTCTGAGAAAAAGCAAGCACGGAGGACGAGAATCGCTTTTGCCCTGCGTAGCGTTCCGGGCAGCGGGTAGAACCAGGCAGAGAATTCCCGGCTAGCAGCTTCCCTGTGGCGGGGAAGTGCAAACGTACACGTTTTCGGCCGAAAACGCGTTTTCCGGGGAAAACGCACACCACGGCTCTTTCTGAGAAAAAGCAAGCACGGAGGACGAGAATCGCTTTTGCCCTGCGTAGCGTTCCGGGCAGCGGGTAGAACCAGGCAGAGAATTCCCGGCTAGCAGCTTCCCTGTGGCGGGGAAGTGCAAACGTACACGTTTTCTGCCAAAAACGCGTTTTCGGCGAAAACGCACACCACGGCTCTTTCTGAGAAAAAGCAAGCACGGAGGACGAGAATCGCTTTTGCCCTGCGTAGCGTTCCGGGCAGCGGGTAGAACCAGGCAGAGAATTCCCGGCTAGCACCTTCCCTGTGGCGGGGAAGTGCAAACGTACACGTTTTCGGCCGAAAACGCGTTTTCCGGCGAAAACGCACACCACGGCTCTTTCTGAGAAAAAGCAAGCACGGAGGACGAGAATCGCTTTTGCCCTGCGTAGCGTTCCGGGCAGCGGGTAGAACCAGGCAGAGAATTCCCGGCTAGCAGCTTCCCTGTGGCGGGGAAGTGCAAACGTACACGTTTTCGGCCAAAAACGCGTTTTCGGCGAAAAAGCACACCACGGCTCTTTCTGAGAAAAAGCAAGCACGGAGGACGAGAATCGCTTTTGCCCTGCGTAGCGTTCCGGGCAGCGGGTAGAACCAGGCAGAGAATTCCCGGCTAGCAGCTTCCCTGTGGCGGGGAAGTGCAAACGTACACGTTTTCGGCCGAAAACGCGTTTTCCGGCGAAAACGCACACCACGGCTCTTTCTGAGAAAAAGCAAGCACGGAGGACGAGAATCGCTTTTGCCCTGCGTAGCGTTCCGGGCAGCGGGTAGAACCAGGCAGAGAATTCCCGGCTAGCAGCTTCCCTGTGGCGGGGAAGTGCAAACGTACACGTTTTCGGCCGAAAACGCGTTTTCCGGCGAAAACGCACACCACGGCTCTTTCTGAGAAAAAGCAAGCACGGAGGACGAGAATCGCTTTTGCCCTGCGTAGCGTTCCGGGCAGCGGGTAGAACCAGGCAGAGAATTCCCGGCTAGCAGCTTCCCTGTGGCGGGGAAGTGCAAACGTACACGTTTTCGGCCGAAAACGCGTTTTCCGGAGAAAACGCACACCACGGTTCTTTCTGAGAAAAAGCAAGCACGGAGGACGAGAATCGCTTTTGCCCTGCGTAGCGTTCCGGGCAGCGGGTAGAACCAGGCAGAGAATTCCCGGCTAGCAGCTTCCCTGTGGCGGGGAAGTGCAAACGTACACGTTTTCGGCCGAAAACGCGTTTTCCGGCGAAAACGCACACCACGGCTCTTTCTGAGAAAAAGCAAGCACGGAGGACGAGAATCGCTTTTGCCCTGCCTAGCGTTCCGGGCAGCGGGTAGAACCAGGCAGAGAATTCCCGGCTAGCAGCTTCCCTGTGGCGGGGAAGTGCAAACGTACACGTTTTCGGCCGAAAACGCGTTTTCCAGGGAAAACGCACACCACGGCTCTTTCTGAGAAAAAGCAAGCACGGAGGACGAGAATCGCTTTTGCCCTGCGTAGCGTTCCGGGCAGCGGGTAGAACCAGGCAGAGAATTCCCGGCTAGCAGCTTCCTTGTGGCGGGGAAGTGCAAACGTACACGTTTTCGGCCGAAAACGCGTTTTCCGGGGAAAACGCACACCACGGCTCTTTCTGAGAAAAAGCAAGCACGGAGGACGAGAATCGCTTTTGCCCTGCCTAGCGTTCCGGGCAGCGGGTAGAACCAGGCAGAGAATTCCCGGCTAGCAGCTTTCCTGTGGCTGGGAAGTGCAAACGTACACGTTTTCGGCCAAAAACGCGTTTTCGGCGAAAAAGCACACAACGGCTCTTTCTGAGAAAAAGCAAGCACGGAGGACGAGAATCGCTTTTGCCCTGCGTAGCGTTCCGGGCAGCGGGTAGAACCAGGCAGATAATTCCCGGCTAGCAGCTTCCCTGTGGCTGGGAAGTGCAAACGTACACGTTTTCTGCCAAAAACGCGTTTTCGGCGAAAACGCACACCACGGCTCTTTCTGAGAAAAAGCAAGCACGGAGGACGAGAATCGCTTTTGCCCTGCGTAGCGTTCCGGGCAGCGGGTAGAACCAGGCAGAGAATTCCCGGCTAGCAGCTTCCCTGTGGCGGGGAAGTCCAAACGTACACGTTTTCGGCCGAAAACGCGTTTTCCGGCGAAAACGCACACCACGGCTCTTTCTGAGAAAAAGCAAGCACGGAGGACGAGAATCGCTTTTGCCCTGCGTAGCGTTCCGGGCAGCGGGTAGAACCAGGCAGAGAATTCCTGGCTAGCAGCTTCCCTGTGGCGGGGAAGTGCAAACGTACACGTTTTCGGCCGAAAACGCGTTTTCCGGCGAAAACGCACACCACGGCTCTTTCTGAGAAAAAGCAAGCACGGAGGACGAGAATCGCTTTTGCCCTGCGTAGCGTTCCGGGCAGCGTGTAGAACCAGGCAGAGAATTCACGGCTAGCAGCTTCCCTGTGGCGGGGAAGTGCAAACGTACACGTTTTCGGCCGAAAACGCGTTTTCCGGCGAAAACGCACACCACGGCTCTTTCTGAGAAAAAGCAAGCACGAAGGACGACAACCGCTTTTGCCCTGCGTACCGTTCCGGGCAGCGGGTAGACCCAGGCAGAGAATTCCCGGCTAGCAGCTTCCCTGTGGCGGGGAAGTGCAAACGTACACGTTTTCGGCCGAAAACGCGTTTTCCGGCGAAAACGCACACCACGGCTCTTTCTGAGAAAAAGCAAGCACGGAGGACGAGAATCGCTTTTGCCCTGCGTAGCGTTCCGGGCAGCGGGTAGAACCAGGCAGAGAATTCCCGGCTAGCAGCTTCCCTGTGGCGGGGAAGTGCAAACGTACACGTTTTCGGCCGAAAACGCGTTTTCCGGCGAAAACGCACACCACGGCTCTTTCTGAGAAAAAGCAAGCACGGAGGACGAGAATCGCTTTTGCCCTGCGTAGCGTTCCGGGCAGCGGGTAGAACCAGGCAGAGAATTCCCGGCTAGCAGCTTCCCTGTGGCGGGGAAGTGCAAACGTACACGTTTTCGGCCAAAAACGCATTTTCCGGCGAAAACGCACACCACGGCTCTTTCTGAGAAAAAGCAAGCACGGAGGACGAGAATCGCTTTTGCCCTGCGTAGCGTTCCGGGCAGCGGGTAGAACCAGGCAGAGAATTCCCGGCTAGCAGCTTCCCTGTGGCCGGGAAGTGCAAACGTACACGTTTTCGGCCGAAAACGCGTTTTCCGGCGAAAACGCACACCACGGCTCTTTCTGAGAAAAAGCAAGCACGGAGGACGAGAATCGCTTTTGCCCTGCGTAGCGTTCCGGGCAGCGGGTAGAACCAGGCAGAGAATTCCCGGCTAGCAGCTTCCCTGTGGCCGGGAAGTGCAAACGTACACGTTTTCGGCCGAAAACGCGTTTTCCGGCGAAAACGCACACCACGGCTCTTTCTGAGAAAAAGCAAGCACGGAGGACGAGAATCGCTTTTCCCCTGCGTAGCGTTCCGGGCAGCGGGTAGAACCAGGCAGAGAATTCCCGGCTAGCAGCTTCCCTGTGGCGGGGAAGTGCAAACGTACACGTTTTCGGCCGAAAACGCGTTTTCCGGCGAAAACGCACACCACTGCTCTTTCTGAGAAAAAGCAAGCACGGAGGACGAGAATCGCTTTTGCCCTGCGTAGCGTTCCGGGCAGCGGGTAGAACCAGGCAGAGAATTCCCGGCTAGCACCTTCCCTGTGGCGGGGAAGTGCAAACGTACACGTTTTCGGCCGAAAACGCGTTTTCCGGCGAAAACGCACACCACGGCTCTTTCTGAGAAAAAGCAAGCACGGAGGACGAGAATCGCTTTTGCCCTGCGTAGCGTTCCGGGCAGCGGGTAGAACCAGGCAGAGAATTCCCGGCTAGCAGCTTCCCTGTGGCGGGGAAGTGCAAACGTACACGTTTTCGGCCGAAAACTCGTTTTCCGGGGAAAACGCACACCACGGCTCTTTCTGAGAAAAATCAAGCACGGAGGACGAGAATCGCTTTTGCCCTGCGTAGCGTTCCGGGCAGCGGGTAGAACCAGGCAGAGAATTCCCGGCTAGCAGCTTCCCTGTGGCGGGGAAGTGCAAACGTACATGTTTTCGGCCAAAAACGCGTTTTCGGCGAAAAAGCACACAACGGCTCTTTCTGAGAAAAAGCAAGCATGGAGGACGAGAATCGCTTTTGCCCTGCGTAGCGTTCCGGGCAGCGGGTAGAACCAGGCAGAGAATTCCCGGCTAGCAGCTTCCCTGTGGCTGGGAAGTGCAAACGTACACGTTTTCTGCCAAAAACGCGTTTTCGGCGAAAACGCACACCACGGCTCTTTCTGAGAAAAAGCAAGCACGGAGGACGAGAATCGCTTTTGCCCTGCGTAGCGTTCCGGGCAGCGGGTAGAACCAGGCAGAGAATTCCCGGCTAGCACCTTCCCTGTGGCGGGGAAGTGCAAACGTACACGTTTTCGGCCGAAAAAGCGTTTTCCGGCGAAAGCGCACACCACGGCTCTTTCTGAGAAAAAGCAAGCACGGAGGACGAGAATCGCTTTTGCCCTGCGTAGCGTTCCGGGCAGCGGGTAGAACCAGGCAGAGAATTCCCGGCTAGCAGCTTCCCTGTGGCGGGGAAGTGCAAACGTACACGTTTTCGGCCGAAAACGCGTTTTCCGGCGAAAACGCACACCACGGCTCTTTCTGAGAAAAAGCAAGCACGGAGGACGAGAATCGCTTTTGCCCTGCGTAGCGTTCCGGGCAGCGGGTAGAACCAGGCAGAGAATTCCCGGCTAGCAGCTTCCCTGTGGCGGGGAAGTGCAAACGTACACGTTTTCTGCCGAAAACGCGTTTTCGGCGAAAACGCACACCACGGCTCTTTCTGAGAAAAAGCAAGCACGGAGGACGAGAATCGCTTTTGCCCTGCCTAGCGTTCCGGGCAGCGGGTAGAACCAGGCAGAGAATTCCCGGCTAGCAGCTTCCCTGTGGCTGGGAAGTGCAAACGTACACGTTTTCGGCCGAAAACGCGTTTTCCGGCGAAAACGCACACCACGGCTCTTTCTGAGAAAAAGCAAGCACGGAGGACGAGAATCGCTTTTGCCCTGCGTAGCGTTCCGGGCAGCGGGTAGAACCAGGCAGAGAATTCCCGGCTAGCAGCTTCCCTGTGGCGGGGAAGTGCAAACGTACACGTTTTCGGCCGAAAACGCATTTTCCGGCGAAAACGCACACCACGGCTCTTTCTGAGAAAAAGCAAGCACGGAGGACGAGAATCGCTTTTGCCCTGCGTAGCGTTCCGGGCAGCGGGTAGAACCAGGCAGAGAATTCCCGGCTAGCAGCTTCCCTGTGGCGGGGAAGTGCAAACGTACACGTTTTCGGCCGAAAACGCGTTTTCCGGGGAAAACGCACACCACGGCTCTTTCTGAGAAAAAGCAAGCACGGAGGACGAGAATCGCTTTTGCCCTGCGTAGCGTTCCGGGCAGCGGGTAGAACCAGGCAGAGAATTCCCGGCTAGCAGCTTCCCTGTGGCGGGGAAGTGCAAACGTACACGTTTTCGGCCGAAAACGCGTTTTCAGCGAAAACGCACACCACGGCTCTTTCTGAGAAAAAGCAAGCACGGAGGACGAGAATCGCTTTTGCCCTGCCTAGCGTTCCGGGCAGCGGGTAGAACCAGGCAGAGAATTCCCGGCTAGCAGCTTTCCTGTGGCTGGGAAGTGCAAACGTACACGTTTTCGGCCAAAAACGCGTTTTCGGCGAAAAAGCACACAACGGCTCTTTCTGAGAAAAAGCAAGCACGGAGGACGAGAATCGCTTTTGCCCTGCCTAGCGTTCCGGGCAGCGGGTAGAACCAGGCAGATAATTCCCGGCTAGCAGCTTCCCTGTGGCTGGGAAGTGCAAACGTCACGTCTTCTGCCAAAAACGCGTTTTCGGCGAAAACGCACACCACGGCTCTTTCTGAGAAAAAGCAAGCACGGAGGACGAGAATCGCTTTTGCCCTGCGTAGCGTTCCGGGCAGCGGGTAGAACCAGGCAGAGAATTCCCGGCTAGCAGCTTCCCTGTGGCCGGGAAGTGCAAACGTACACGTTTTCGGCCGAAAACGCGTTTTCCGGCGAAAACGCACACCACGGCTCTTTCTGAGAAAAAGCAAGCACGGAGGACGAGAATCGCTTTTGCCCTGCGTAGCGTTCCGGGCAGCGGGTAGAACCAGGCAGAGAATTCCCGGCTAGCAGCTTCCCTGTGGCGGGGAAGTGCAAACGTACACGTTTTCGGCCGAAAACGCGTTTTCCGGCGAAAACGCACACCACGGCTCTTTCTGAGAAAAAGCAAGCACGGAGGACGAGAATCGCTTTTGCCCTGCGTAGCGTTCCGGGCAGCGGGTAGAACCAGGCAGAGAATTCCCGGCTAGCAGCTTCCCTGTGGCGGGGAAGTGCAAACGTACACGTTTTCGGCCGAAAACGCGTTTTCCGGCGAAAACGCACACCACGGCTCTTTCTGAGAAAAAGCAAGCACGGAGGACGAGAATCGCTTTTGCCCTGCCTAGCGTTCCGGGCAGCGGGTAGAACCAGGCAGAGAATTCCCGGCTAGCAGCTTCCCTGTGGCTGGGAAGTGCAAACGTACACGTTTTCGGCCGAAAACGCGTTTTCCGGCGAAAACGCACACCACGGCTCTTTCTGAGAAAAAGCAAGCACGGAGGACGAGAATCGCTTTTGCCCTGCGTAGCGTAACGGGCAGCGGGTAGAACCAGGCAGAGAATTCCCGGCTAGCAGCTTCCCTGTGGCGGGGAAGTGCAAACGTACACGTTTTCGGCCGAAAACGCATTTTCCGGCGAAAACGCACACCACGGCTCTTTCTGAGAAAAAGCAAGCACGGAGGACGAGAATCGCTTTTGCCCTGCGTAGCGTTCCGGGCAGCGGGTAGAACCAGGCAGAGAATTCCCGGCTAGCAGCTTCCCTGTGGCGGGGAAGTGCAAACGTACACGTTTTCGGACGAAAACGCATTTTCCGGCGAAAACGCACACCACGGCTCTTTCTGAGAAAAAGCAAGCACGGAGGACGAGAACCGCTTTTGCCCTGCGTAGCGTTCCGGGCAGCGGGTAGAACCAGGCAGAGAATTCCCGGCTAGCAGCTTCCCTGTGGCCGGGAAGTGCAAACGTACACGTTTTCGGCCGAAAACGCGTTTTCCGGCGAAAACGCACACCACGGCTCTTTCTGAGAAAAAGCAAGCACGGAGGACGAGAATCGCTTTTGCCCTGCGTAGCGTTCCGGGCAGCGGGTAGAACCAGGCAGAGAATTCCCGGCTAGCAGCTTCCCTGTGGCGGGGAAGTGCAAACGTACACGTTTTCGGCCGAAAACGCGTTTTCCTGCGAAAACGCACACCACGGCTCTTTCTGAGAAAAAGCAAGCACGGAGGACGAGAATCGCTTTTGCCCTGCCTAGCGTTCCGGGCAGCGGGTAGAACCAGGCAGAGAATTCCCGGCTAGCAGCTTTCCTGTGGCTGGGAAGTGCAAACGTACACGTTTTCGGCCAAAAACGCGTTTTCGGCGAAAAAGCACACAACGGCTCTTTCTGAGAAAAAGCAAGCACGGAGGACGAGAATCGCTTTTGCCCTGCGTAGCGTTCCGGGCAGCGGGTAGAACCAGGCAGAGAATTCCCGGCTAGCAGCTTCCCTGTGGCGGGGAAGTGCAAACGTACACGTTTTCGGCCGAAAACGCGTTTTCCGGGGAAAACGCACACCACGGTTCTTTCTGAGAAAAAGCAAGCACGGAGGACGAGAATCGCTTTTGCCCTGCGTAGCGTTCCGGGCAGCGGGTAGAACCAGGCAGAGAATTCCCGGCTAGCAGCTTCCCTGTGGCGGGGAAGTGCAAACGTACACGTTTTCGGCCGAAAACGCGTTTTCCGGCGAAAACGCACACCACGGCTCTTTCTGAGAAAAAGCAAGCACGGAGGACGAGAATCGCTTTTGCCCTGCGTAGCGTTCCGGGCAGCGGGTAGAACCAGGCAGAGAATTCCCGGCTAGCACCTTCCCTGTGGCTGTGAAGTGCAAACGTACACGTTTTCGGCCGAAAACGCGTTTTCCGGCGAAAACGCACACCACGGCTCTTTCTGAGAAAAAGCAAGCACGAAGGACGAGAACCGCTTTTGCCCTGCGTAGCGTTCCGGGCAGCGGGTAGAACCAGGCAGAGAATTCCCGGCTAGCAGCTTCCCTGTGGCGGGGAAGTGCAAACGTACACGTTTTCGGCCGAAAACGCGTTTTCCGGCGAAAACGCACACCACGGCTCTTTCTGAGAAAAAGCAAGCACGGAGGACGAGAATCGCTTTTGCCCTGCGTAGCGTTCCGGGCAGCGGGTAGAACCAGGCAGAGAATTCCCGGCTAGCAGCTTCCCTGTGGCGGGGAAGTGCAAACGTACACGTTTTCGGCCGAAAACGCGTTTTCCGGCGAAAACGCACACCACGGCTCTTTCTGAGAAAAAGCAAGCACGGAGGACGAGAATCGCTTTTGCCCTGCGTAGCGTTCCGGGCAGCGGGTAGAACCAGGCAGAGAATTCCCGGCTAGCAGCTTCCCTGTGGCGGGGAAGTGCAAACGTACACGTTTTCGGCCAAAAACGCATTTTCCGGCGAAAACGCACACCACGGCTCTTTCTGAGAAAAAGCAAGCACGGAGGACGAGAATCGCTTTTGCCCTGCGTAGCGTTCCGGGCAGCGGGTAGAACCAGGCAGAGAATTCCCGGCTAGCAGCTTCCCTGTGGCCGGGAAGTGCAAACGTACACGTTTTCGGCCGAAAACGCGTTTTCCGGCGAAAACGCACACCACGGCTCTTTCTGAGAAAAAGCAAGCACGGAGGACGAGAATCGCTTTTGCCCTGCGTAGCGTTCCGGGCAGCGGGTAGAACCAGGCAGAGAATTCCCGGCTAGCAGCTTCCCTGTGGCGGGGAAGTGCAAACGTACACGTTTTCGGCCGAAAACGCGTTTTCCGGCGAAAACGCACACCACGGCTCTTTCTGAGAAAAAGCAAGCACGGAGGACGAGAATCGCTTTTGCCCTGCGTAGCGTTCCGGGCAGCGGGTAGAACCAGGCAGAGAATTCCCGGCTAGCAGCTTCCCTGTGGCGGGGAAGTGCAAACGTACACGTTTTCGGCCGAAAACGCGTTTTCCGGGGAAAACGCACACCACGGCTCTTTCTGAGAAAAAGCAAGCACGGAGGACGAGAATCGCTTTTGCCCTGCGTAGCGTTCCGGGCAGCGGGTAGAACCAGGCAGAGAATTCCCGGCTAGCAGCTTCCCTGTGGCGGGGAAGTGCAAACGTACACGTTTTCGGCCGAAAACGCGTTTTCCGGCGAAAACGCACACCACGGTTCTTTCTGAGAAAAAGCAAGCACGGAGGACGAGAATCGCTTTTGCCCTGCGTAGCGTTCCGGGCAGCGGGTAGAACCAGGCAGAGAATTCCCGGCTAGCAGCTTCCCTGTGGCGGGGAAGTGCAAACGTACACGTTTTCGGCCGAAAACGCGTTTTCCGGGGAAAACGCACACCACGGCTCTTTCTGAGAAAAAGCAAGCACGGAGGACGAGAATCGCTTTTGCCCTGCGTAGCGTTCCGGGCAGCGGGTAGAACCAGGCAGAGAATTCCCGGCTAGCAGCTTCCCTGTGGCGGGGAAGTGCAAACGTACACGTTTTCTGCCAAAAACGCGTTTTCGGCGAAAACGCACACCACGGCTCTTTCTGAGAAAAAGCAAGCACGGAGGACGAGAATCGCTTTTGCCCTGCGTAGCGTTCCGGGCAGCGGGTAGAACCAGGCAGAGAATTCCCGGCTAGCAGCTTCCCTGTGGCGGGGAAGTGCAAACGTACACGTTTTCGGCCGAAAACGCGTTTTCCGGCGAAAACGCACACCACGGCTCTTTCTGAGAAAAAGCAAGCACGGAGGACGAGAATCGCTTTTGCCCTGCGTAGCGTTCCGGGCAGCGGGTAGAACCAGGCAGAGAATTCCCGGCTAGCAGCTTCCCTGTGGCGGGGAAGTGCAAACGTACACGTTTTCGGCCGAAAACGCGTTTTCCGGCGAAAACGCACACCACGGCTCTTTCTGAGAAAAAGCAAGCACGGAGGACGAGAATCGCTTTTGCCCTGCGTAGCGTTCCGGGCAGCGGGTAGAACCAGGCAGAGAATTCCCGGCTAGCAGCTTCCCTGTGGCGGGGAAGTGCAAACGTACACGTTTTCGGCCGAAAACGCGTTTTCCGGCGAAAACGCACACCACGGCTCTTTCTGAGAAAAAGCAAGCACGGAGGACGAGAATCGCTTTTGCCCTGCGTAGCGTTCCGGGCAGCGGGTAGAACCAGGCAGAGAATTCCCGGCTAGCAGCTTCCCTGTGGCGGGGAAGTGCAAACGTACACGTTTTCGGCCGAAAACGCGTTTTCCGGGGAAAACGCACACCACGGTTCTTTCTGAGAAAAAGCAAGCACGGAGGACGAGAATCGCTTTTGCCCTGCGTAGCGTTCCGGGCAGCGGGTAGAACCAGGCAGAGAATTCCCGGCTAGCAGCTTCCCTGTGGCGGGGAAGTGCAAACGTACACGTTTTCGGCCGAAAACGCGTTTTCCGGGGAAAACGCACACCACGGCTCTTTCTGAGAAAAAGCAAGCACGGAGGACGAGAATCGCTTTTGCCCTGCGTAGCGTTCCGGGCAGCGGGTAGAACCAGGCAGAGAATTCCCGGCTAGCAGCTTCCCTGTGGCGGGGAAGTGCAAACGTACACGTTTTCGGCCAAAAACGCGTTTTCGGCGAAAAAGCACACCACGGCTCTTTCTGAGAAAAAGCAAGCACGGAGGACGAGAATCGCTTTTGCCCTGCGTAGCGTTCCGGGCAGCGGGTAGAACCAGGCAGAGAATTCCCGGCTAGCAGCTTCCCTGTGGCGGGGAAGTGCAAACGTACACGTTTTCGGCCGAAAACGCGTTTTCCGGCGAAAACGCACACCACGGCTCTTTCTGAGAAAAAGCAAGCACGGAGGACGAGAATCGCTTTTGCCCTGCGTAGCGTTCCGGGCAGCGGGTAGAACCAGGCAGAGAATTCCCGGCTAGCAGCTTCCCTGTGGCGGGGAAGTGCAAACGTACACGTTTTCGGCCGAAAACGCGTTTTCCGGCGAAAACGCACACCACGGCTCTTTCTGAGAAAAAGCAAGCACGGAGGACGAGAATCGCTTTTGCCCTGCGTAGCGTTCCGGGCAGCGGGTAGAACCAGGCAGAGAATTCCCGGCTAGCAGCTTCCCTGTGGCGGGGAAGTGCAAACGTACACGTTTTCGGCCGAAAACGCGTTTTCCGGAGAAAACGCACACCACGGTTCTTTCTGAGAAAAAGCAAGCACGGAGGACGAGAATCGCTTTTGCCCTGCGTAGCGTTCCGGGCAGCGGGTAGAACCAGGCAGAGAATTCCCGGCTAGCAGCTTCCCTGTGGCGGGGAAGTGCAAACGTACACGTTTTCGGCCGAAAACGCGTTTTCCGGCGAAAACGCACACCACGGCTCTTTCTGAGAAAAAGCAAGCACGGAGGACGAGAATCGCTTTTGCCCTGCCTAGCGTTCCGGGCAGCGGGTAGAACCAGGCAGAGAATTCCCGGCTAGCAGCTTCCCTGTGGCGGGGAAGTGCAAACGTACACGTTTTCGGCCGAAAACGCGTTTTCCAGGGAAAACGCACACCACGGCTCTTTCTGAGAAAAAGCAAGCACGGAGGACGAGAATCGCTTTTGCCCTGCGTAGCGTTCCGGGCAGCGGGTAGAACCAGGCAGAGAATTCCCGGCTAGCAGCTTCCTTGTGGCGGGGAAGTGCAAACGTACACGTTTTCGGCCGAAAACGCGTTTTCCGGGGAAAACGCACACCACGGCTCTTTCTGAGAAAAAGCAAGCACGGAGGACGAGAATCGCTTTTGCCCTGCCTAGCGTTCCGGGCAGCGGGTAGAACCAGGCAGAGAATTCCCGGCTAGCAGCTTTCCTGTGGCTGGGAAGTGCAAACGTACACGTTTTCGGCCAAAAACGCGTTTTCGGCGAAAAAGCACACAACGGCTCTTTCTGAGAAAAAGCAAGCACGGAGGACGAGAATCGCTTTTGCCCTGCGTAGCGTTCCGGGCAGCGGGTAGAACCAGGCAGATAATTCCCGGCTAGCAGCTTCCCTGTGGCTGGGAAGTGCAAACGTACACGTTTTCTGCCAAAAACGCGTTTTCGGCGAAAACGCACACCACGGCTCTTTCTGAGAAAAAGCAAGCACGGAGGACGAGAATCGCTTTTGCCCTGCGTAGCGTTCCGGGCAGCGGGTAGAACCAGGCAGAGAATTCCCGGCTAGCAGCTTCCCTGTGGCGGGGAAGTCCAAACGTACACGTTTTCGGCCGAAAACGCGTTTTCCGGCGAAAACGCACACCACGGCTCTTTCTGAGAAAAAGCAAGCACGGAGGACGAGAATCGCTTTTGCCCTGCGTAGCGTTCCGGGCAGCGGGTAGAACCAGGCAGAGAATTCCTGGCTAGCAGCTTCCCTGTGGCGGGGAAGTGCAAACGTACACGTTTTCGGCCGAAAACGCGTTTTCCGGCGAAAACGCACACCACGGCTCTTTCTGAGAAAAAGCAAGCACGGAGGACGAGAATCGCTTTTGCCCTGCGTAGCGTTCCGGGCAGCGTGTAGAACCAGGCAGAGAATTCACGGCTAGCAGCTTCCCTGTGGCGGGGAAGTGCAAACGTACACGTTTTCGGCCGAAAACGCGTTTTCCGGCGAAAACGCACACCACGGCTCTTTCTGAGAAAAAGCAAGCACGAAGGACGAGAACCGCTTTTGCCCTGCGTAGCGTTCCGGGCAGCGGGTAGAACCAGGCAGAGAATTCCCGGCTAGCAGCTTCCCTGTGGCGGGGAAGTGCAAACGTACACGTTTTCGGCCGAAAACGCGTTTTCCGGCGAAAACGCACACCACGGCTCTTTCTGAGAAAAAGCAAGCACGGAGGACGAGAATCGCTTTTGCCCTGCGTAGCGTTCCGGGCAGCGGGTAGAACCAGGCAGAGAATTCCCGGCTAGCAGCTTCCCTGTGGCGGGGAAGTGCAAACGTACACGTTTTCGGCCGAAAACGCGGTTTTCCGGCGAAAACGCACACCACGGCTCTTTCTGAGAAAAAGCAAGCACGGAGGACGAGAATCGCTTTTGCCCTGCGTAGCGTTCCGGGCAGCGGGTAGAACCAGGCAGAGAATTCCCGGCTAGCAGCTTCCCTGTGGCGGGGAAGTGCAAACGTACACGTTTTCGGCCAAAAACGCATTTTCCGGCGAAAACGCACACCACGGCTCTTTCTGAGAAAAAGCAAGCACGGAGGACGAGAATCGCTTTTGCCCTGCGTAGCGTTCCGGGCAGCGGGTAGAACCAGGCAGAGAATTCCCGGCTAGCAGCTTCCCTGTGGCCGGGAAGTGCAAACGTACACGTTTTCGGCCGAAAACGCGTTTTCCGGCGAAAACGCACACCACGGCTCTTTCTGAGAAAAAGCAAGCACGGAGGACGAGAATCGCTTTTGCCCTGCGTAGCGTTCCGGGCAGCGGGTAGAACCAGGCAGAGAATTCCCGGCTAGCAGCTTCCCTGTGGCCGGGAAGTGCAAACGTACACGTTTTCGGCCGAAAACGCGTTTTCCGGCGAAAACGCACACCACGGCTCTTTCTGAGAAAAAGCAAGCACGGAGGACGAGAATCGCTTTTCCCCTGCGTAGCGTTCCGGGCAGCGGGTAGAACCAGGCAGAGAATTCCCGGCTAGCAGCTTCCCTGTGGCGGGGAAGTGCAAACGTACACGTTTTCGGCCGAAAACGCGTTTTCCGGCGAAAACGCACACCACTGCTCTTTCTGAGAAAAAGCAAGCACGGAGGACGAGAATCGCTTTTGCCCTGCGTAGCGTTCCGGGCAGCGGGTAGAACCAGGCAGAGAATTCCCGGCTAGCACCTTCCCTGTGGCGGGGAAGTGCAAACGTACACGTTTTCGGCCGAAAACGCGTTTTCCGGCGAAAACGCACACCACGGCTCTTTCTGAGAAAAAGCAAGCACGGAGGACGAGAATCGCTTTTGCCCTGCGTAGCGTTCCGGGCAGCGGGTAGAACCAGGCAGAGAATTCCCGGCTAGCAGCTTCCCTGTGGCGGGGAAGTGCAAACGTACACGTTTTCGGCCGAAAACTCGTTTTCCGGGGAAAACGCACACCACGGCTCTTTCTGAGAAAAATCAAGCACGGAGGACGAGAATCGCTTTTGCCCTGCGTAGCGTTCCGGGCAGCGGGTAGAACCAGGCAGAGAATTCCCGGCTAGCAGCTTCCCTGTGGCGGGGAAGTGCAAACGTACATGTTTTCGGCCAAAAACGCGTTTTCGGCGAAAAAGCACACAACGGCTCTTTCTGAGAAAAAGCAAGCATGGAGGACGAGAATCGCTTTTGCCCTGCGTAGCGTTCCGGGCAGCGGGTAGAACCAGGCAGAGAATTCCCGGCTAGCAGCTTCCCTGTGGCTGGGAAGTGCAAACGTACACGTTTTCTGCCAAAAACGCGTTTTCGGCGAAAACGCACACCACGGCTCTTTCTGAGAAAAAGCAAGCACGGAGGACGAGAATCGCTTTTGCCCTGCGTAGCGTTCCGGGCAGCGGGTAGAACCAGGCAGAGAATTCCCGGCTAGCACCTTCCCTGTGGCGGGGAAGTGCAAACGTACACGTTTTCGGCCGAAAACGCGTTTTCCGGCGAAAACGCACACCACGGCTCTTTCTGAGAAAAAGCAAGCACGGAGGACGA
Organism: Athene noctua; assembly: GCF_965140245.1. NCBI lineage: Eukaryota > Metazoa > Chordata > Aves > Strigiformes > Strigidae > Athene > Athene noctua. The sequence goes on along the minus strand of NW_027437933.1, from coordinate 291 downwards.
GAATCGCTTTTGCCCTGCGTAGCGTTCCGGGCAGCGGGTAGAACCAGGCAGAGAATTCCCGGCTAGCAGCTTCCCTGTGGCGGGGAAGTGCAAACGTACACGTTTTCGGCCGAAAACGCGTTTTCCGGCGAAAACGCACACCACGGCTCTTTCTGAGAAAAAGCAAGCACGGAGGACGAGAATCGCTTTTGCCCTGCGTAGCGTTCCGGGCAGCGGGTAGAACCAGGCAGAGAATTCCCGGCTAGCAGCTTCCCTGTGGCGGGGAAGTGCAAACGTACACGTTTTCTGCCG
>NW_027437932.1:0-68644 GCF_965140245.1 Athene noctua | reverse complement strand
CTCCGTGCTTGCTTTTTCTCAGAAAGAGCCGTGGTGTGCGTTTTCGCCGGAAAACGCGTTTTCGGCCGAAAACGTGTACGTTTGCACTTCCCCGCCACAGCGAAGCTGCTAGCCGGGAATTCTCTGCCTGGTTCTACCCGCTTCCCGGAACGCTACGCAGGGCAAAAGCGATTCTCGTCCTCCGTGCTTGCTTTTTCTCAGAAAGAGCCGTGGTGTGCGTTTTCGCCGGAAAACGCGTTTTCGGCCGAAAACGTGTACGTTTGCACTTCCCGGCCACAGGGAAGCTGCTAGACGGGAGTTCTCTGCCTGGTTCTACCCGCTGCCCGGAACGCTACGCAGGGCAAAAGCGATTCTCGTCCTCCGTGCTTGCTTTTTCTCAGAAAGAGCCGTGGTGTGCGTTTTCGCCGGAAAACGCGTTTTCGGCCGAAAACGTGTACGTTTGCACTTCCCCGCCACAGGGAAGCTGCTAGCCGGGAATTCTCTGCCTGGTTCTACCCGCTGCCCGGAACGCTACGCAGGGCAAAAGCGATTCTCGTCCTCCGTGCTTGCTTTTTCTCAGAAAGAGCCGTGGTGTGCGTTTTCGCCGGAAAACGCGTTTTCGGCCGAAAACGTGTACGTTTGCACTTCCCGGCCACAGGGAAGCTGCTAGCCGGGAATTCTCTGCCTGGTTCTACCCGCTGCCCGGAACGCTACGCAGGGCAAAAGCGATTCTCGTCCTCCGTGCTTGCTTTTTCTCAGAAAGAGCCGTGGTGTGCGTTTTCGCCAGTAAACGCGTTTTCGGCCGAAAACGTGTACGTTTGCACTTCCCGGCCACAGGGAAGCTGCTAGCCGGCAATTAGCTGCCTATTTCTACCCGCTGCTCAGAACGCTACGCAGGGCAAAAGCGATTCTCGTCCTCCGTGCTTGCTTTTTCTCAGAAAGAGCCGTGGTGTGCGTTTTCGCCGGAAAACGCGTTTTCGGCCGAAAACGTGTACGTTTGCACTTCCCCGGCCACAGGGAAGCTGCTAGCCGGGAATTCTCTGCCTGGTTCTACCCGCTGCCCGGAACGCTACGCAGGGCAAAAGCGATTCTCGTCCTCCGTGCTTGCTTTTTCTCAGAAAGAGCCGTGGTGTGCGTTTTCGCCGGAAAACGCGTTTTCGGCCGAAAACTTGTACGTTTGCACTTCCCGGCCACAGGGAAGCTGCTAGCCGGGAATTCTCTGCCTGGTTCTACCCGCTGCCGGGAACGCAACGCAGGGCAAAAGCGATTCTCGTCCTCCGTGCTTGCTTTTTCTCAGAAAGAGCCGTGGTGTGCGATTTCGCCGGAAAACGCGTTTTCGGCCGGAAACGTGTACGTTTGGACTTCCCCGCCACAGGGAAGCTGCTAGCCGGGAATTCTCTGCCTGGTTCTACCCGCTGCCCGGAACGCTACGCAGGGCAAAAGCGATTCTCGTCCTCCGTGCTTGCTTTTTCTCAGAAAGAGCCGTGGTGTGCGTTTTCGCCGGAAAACGCGTTTTCGGCCGAAAACGTGTACGTTTGCACTTCCCCGCCACAGCGAAGCTGCTAGCCGGGAATTCTCTGCCTGGTTCTACCCGCTTCCCGGAACGCTACGCAGGGCAAAAGCGATTCTCGTCCTCCGTGCTTGCTTTTTCTCAGAAAGAGCCGTGGTGTGCGTTTTCGCCGGAAAACGCGTTTTCGGCCGAAAACGTGTACGTTTGCACTTCCCGGCCACAGGGAAGCTGCTAGACGGGAGTTCTCTGCCTGGTTCTACCCGCTGCCCGGAACGCTACGCAGGGCAAAAGCGATTCTCGTCCTCCGTGCTTGCTTTTTCTCAGAAAGAGCCGTGGTGTGCGTTTTCGCCGGAAAACGCGTTTTCGGCCGAAAACGTGTACGTTTGCACTTCCCCGCCACAGGGAAGCTGCTAGCCGGGAATTCTCTGCCTGGTTCTACCCGCTGCCCGGAACGCTACGCAGGGCAAAAGCGATTCTCGTCCTCCGTGCTTGCTTTTTCTCAGAAAGAGCCGTGGTGTGCGTTTTCGCCGGAAAACGCGTTTTCGGCCGAAAACGTGTACGTTTGCATTTCCCGGCCACAGGGAAGCTGCTAGACGGGAGTTCTCTGCCTGTTTCTACCCGCTGCCCGGAACGCTACGCAGGGCAAAAGCGATTCTCGTCCTCCGTGCTTGCTTTTTCTCAGAATGAGCCGTGGTGTGCGTTTTCGCCGGAAAACGCGTTTTCGGCCGAAAACGTGTACGTTTGCACTTCCCGGCCACAGGGAAGCTGCTAGACGGGAATTTTCTGCCTGGTTCTACCCGCTGCCCGGAACGCTACGCAGGGCAAAAGCGATTCTCGTCCTCCGTGCTTGCTTTTTCTCAGAAAGAGCCGTGGTGTGCGTTTTCGTCGGAAAACGAGTTTTCGGCCGAAAACGTGTACGTTTGCACTTCCCCGCCACAGGGAAGCTGCTAGCCGGGAATTCTCTGCCTGGTTCTACCCGCTGCCCGGAACGCTACGCAGGGCAAATGCGATTCTCGTCCTCCGTGCTTGCTTTTTCTCAGAAAGAGCCGTGGTGTGCTTTTTCTCCGGAAAACGCAATTTCGGCCGGAAACGTGTACGTTTGCACATCCCGGCCACAGGGAAGCTGCTAGCCGGGAGTTCTCTGCCTGGTTCTACCCGCTGCCCGGAACGCTACGCAGGGCAAAAGCGATTCTCGTCCTCCGTGCTTGCTTTTTCTCAGAAAGAGCCGTGGTGTGCGTTTTCGCCGGAAAACGCGTTTTCGGCCGAAAACGTGTACGTTTGCACTTCCCGGCCACAGGGAAGCTGCTAGCAGGGAATTCTCTGCCTGGTTCTACCCGCTGCCCGCAACGCTACGCAGGGCAAAAGCGATTCTCGTCCTCCGTGCTTGCTTTTTCTCAGAAAGAGCCGTGGTGTGCGTTTTCGCCGGAAAACGCGTTTTCGGCCGAAAACGTGTACGTTTGCACTTCCCGGCCACAGGGAAGCTGCTAGCCGGGAATTCTCTGCCTGGTTCTACCCGCTGCCCGGAACGCTACGCAGGGCAAAAGCGATTCTCGTCCTCCGTGCTTGCTTTTTCTCAGAAAGAGCCGTGGTGTGCGTTTTCGCCGGAAAACGCGTTTTCGGCCGAAAACGTGTACGTTTGCACTTCCCGGCCACAGGGAAGCTGCTAGCCGGGAATTCTCTGCCTGGTTCTACCCGCTGCCCGGAACGCTACGCAGGGCAAAAGCGATTCTCGTCCTCCGTGCTTGCTTTTGCTCAGAAAGAGCCGTGGTGTGCGTTTTCGCCGGAAAACGCGTTTTCGGCCGAAAACGTGTACGTTTGCACTTCCCGGCCACAGGGAAGCTGCTAGCCGGGAATTCTCTGCCTGGTTCTACCCGCTGCCCGGAACGCTACGCAGGGCAAAAGCGATTCTCGTCCTCCGTGCTTGCTTTTTCTCAGAAAGAGCCGTGGTGTGCGTTTTCACCGGAAAACGCGTTTTCGGCCGAAAACGTGTACGTTTGCACTTCCCGGCCACAGGGAAGCTGCTAGACGGGAGTTCTCTGCCTGGTTCTACCCGCTGCCCGGAACGCTACGCAGGGCAAAAGCGATTCTCGTCCTCCGTGCTTGCTTTTTCTCAGAAAGAGCCGTGGTGTGCGATTTCGCCGGAAAACGCGTTTTCGGCCGAAAACGTGTACGTTTGCACTTCCCCGCCACAGGGAAGCTGCTAGCCGACAATTCGCTGCCTATTTCTACCCGCTGCTCAGAACGCTACGCAGGGCAAAAGCGATTCTCGTCCTCCGTGCTTGCTTTTTCTCAGAAAGAGCCGTGGTGTGCGTTTTCGCCGGAAAACGCGTTTTCGGCCAAAAACGTGTACGTTTGCACTTCCCCGCCACAGCGAAGCTGCTAGCCGGGAATTCTCTGCCTGGTTCTACCCGCTGCCCGGAACGCTACGCAGGGCAAAAGCGATTCTCGTCCTCTGTGCTTGCTTTTTCTCAGAAAGAGCCATGGTGTGCTTTTTCTCCGGAAAACGCGTTTTCGGCCGGAAACGTGTACGTTTGCACTTCCCGGCCACAGGGAAGCTGCTACCCGGCAATTCTCTGCCTGGTTCTACCTGCTGCCCAGAACGCTACGCAGGGCAAAAGCGATTCTCGTCCTCCGTGCTTGCTTTTTCTCAGAAAGAGCCGTGGTGTGCGTTTTTGCCAGAAAACGCGTTTTCGGCCGAAAACGTGTACGTTTGCACATCCCGGCCACAGGGAAGCTGCTAGACGGGAATTCTCTGCCTGGTTCTACCCGCTGCCCGGAACGCTACGCAGGGCAAAAGCGATTCTCGTCCTCCGTGCTTGCTTTTTCTCAGAAAGAGCCGTGGTGTGCGTTTTCGCCGGAAAACGCGTTTTCGGCCGAAAACGTGTACGTTTGCACATCCCCGCCACAGGGAAGCTGCTAGACGGGAATTCGCTGCCTATTTCTACCCGCTGCTCAGAACGCTACGCAGGGCAAAAGCGATTCTCGTCCTCCGTGCTTGCTTTTTCTCAGAAAGAGCCGTGGTGTGCGTTTTCGCCGGAAAACGCGTTTTCGGCCGAAAACGTGTACGTTTGCACTTCCCCGCCACAGCGAAGCTGCTAGCCGGGAATTCTCTGCCTGGTTCTACCCGCTGCCCGGAACGCTACGCAGGGCAAAAGCGATTCTCGTCCTCCGTGCTTGCTTTTTCTCAGAAAGAGCCGTGGTGTGCGTTTTCGCCGCAAAACGCGTTTTCGGCCGAAAACGTGTACGTTTGCACTTCCCCGCCACAGGGAAGCTGCTAGCCGGGAATTCTCTGCCTGGTTCTACCCGCTGCCCGGAACGCTACGCAGGGCAAAAGCGGTTCTCGTCCTCCGTGCTTGCTTTTTCTCAGAAAGAGCCGTGGTGTGCGTTTTCGCCGGAAAACGCGTTTTCGGCTGAAAACGTGTACGTTTGCACTTCCCCGCCACAGGGAAGCTGCTAGCCGGGAATTCTCTGCCTGGTTCTACCCGCGGCCCGGAACGCTACGCAGGGCAAAAGCGATTCTCGTCCTCCGTGCTTGCTTTTTCTCAGAAAGAGCCGTGGTGTGCGTTTTCGCCGGAAAACGTGTTTTCGGCCGAAAACGTGTACGTTTGCACTTCCCCGCCTCAGGGAAGCTGCTAGCCGGGAATTCTCTGCCTGGTTCTACCCGCTGCCCGGAACGCTACGCAGGGCAAAAGCGATTCTCGTCCTCCGTGCTTGCTTTTTCTCAGAAAGAGCCATGGTGTGCTTTTTCTCCGGAAAACGCGTTTTTGGCCGGAAACGTGTACGTTTGCACTTCCCGGCCACAGGGAAGCTGCTAGCCGGCAATTCTCTGCCTGGTTCTACCCGCTGCCCAGAACGCTACGCAGGGCAAAAGCGATTCTCGTCCTCCGTGCTTGCTTTTTCTCAGAAAGAGCCGTGGTGTGCGTTTTCGCCGGAAAACGCGTTTTCGGCCGAAAACGTGTACGTTTGCACTTCCCGGCCACAGGGAAGCTGCTAGCCGGGAATTCGCTGCCTATTTCTACCCGCTGCTAAGAACGCTACGCAGGGCAAAAGCGATTCTCGTCCTCCGTGCTTGCTTTTTCTCAGAAAGAGCCGTGGTGTGCTTTTTCGCCGGAAAACGCGTTGTCGGCCTAAAACGTGTACGTTTGCACTTCCCCGCCACAGGGAAGCTGCTAGCCGGGAATTCTCTGCCTGGTTCTACCCGCTGCCCGGAACGCTACGCAGGGCAAAAGCGATTCTCGTCCTCCGTGCTTGCTTTTTCTCAGAAAGAGCCATGGTGTGCTTTTTCTCCGGAAAACGCGTTTTTGGCCGGAAACGTGTACGTTTGCACTTCCCGGCCACAGGGAAGCTGCTAGCCGGCAATTCTCTGCCTGGTTCTACCCGCTGCCCAGAACGCTACGCAGGGCAAAAGCGATTCTCGTCCTCCGTGCTTGCTTTTTCTCAGAAAGAGCCGTGGTGTGCGTTTTCGCCGGAAAACGCGTTTTCGGCCGAAAACGTGTACGTTTGCACTTCCCGGCCACAGGGAAGCTGCTAGCCGGGAATTCGCTGCCTATTTCTACCCGCTGCTCAGAACGCTACGCAGGGCAAAAGCGATTCTCGTCCTCCGTGCTTGCTTTTTCTCAGAAAGAGCCATGGTGTGCGTTTTCGCCGGAAAACGCGTTTTCGGCCGAAAACGTGTACGTTTGCACTTCCCCGCCACAGGGAAGCTGCTAGTCGGGAATTCTCTGCCTGGTTCTACCCGCTGCCGGGAACGCAACGCAGGGCAAAAGCGATTCTCGTCCTCCGTGCTTGCTTTTTCTCAGAAAGAGCCGTGGTGTGCATTTTCGCCGCAAAACGCGTTTTCGGCCGAAAACGTGTACGTTTGCACTTCCCCGCCACAGGGAAGCTGCTAGCCGGGAATTCTCTGCCTGGTTCTACCCGCTGCCCGGAACGCTACGCAGGGCAAAAGCGATTCTCGTCCTCCGTGCTTGCTTTTTCTCAGAAAGAGCCGTGGTGTGCGTTTTTGCCAGAAAACGCGTTTTCGGCCGAAAACGTGTACGTTTGCACTTCCCCGCCACAGGGAAGCTGCTAGAAGGGAATTCTCTGCCTGGTTCTACCCGCTGCCCGGAACGCTACGCAGGGCAAAAGCGATTCTCGTCCTCCGTGCTTGCTTTTTCTCAGAAAGAGCCGTGGTGTGCGTTTTCGCCGGAAAACGCGTTTTCGGCCGAAAACGTGTACGTTTGCACTTCCCGGCCACAGGGAAGCTGCTAGCCGGGAATTCTCTGCCTGGTTCTACCCGCTGCCCGGAACGCTACGCAGGGCAAAAGCGATGCTCGTCCTCCGTGCTTGCTTTTTCTCAGAAAGAGCCGTGGTGTGCGTTTTCGCCGGAAAAAGCGTTTTCGGCCGAAAACATGTACGTTTGCACTTCCCCGCCACAGGGAAGCTGCTAGCAGGGAATTCTCTGCCTGGTTCTACCCGCTGCCCGGAACGCTACGCAGGGCAAAAGCGATTCTCGTCCTCCGTGCTTGCTTTTTCTCAGAAAGAGCCGTGGTGTGCGTTTTCGCCGTAAAACGCGTTTTCGGCCGAAAACGTGTACGTTTGCACTTCCCGGCCACAGGGAAGCTGCTAGCCGGCAATTCGCTGCCTATTTCTACCCGCTGCTCAGAACGCTACGCAGGGCAAAAGCGATTCTCGTCCTCCGTGCTTGCTTTTTCTCAGAAAGAGCCATGGTGTGCTTTTTCACCGGAAAACGCGTTTTCGGCCGAAAACGTGTACGTTTGCACTTCCCGGCCACAGGGAAGCTGCTAGCCGGGAATTCTCTGCCTGGTTCTACCCGCTGCCCGGTACGCTAAGCAGGGCAAAAGCGATTCTCGTCCTCCGTGCTTGCTTTTTCTCAGAAAGAGCCATGGTGTGCTTTTTCTCCGGAAAACGCGTTTTCGGCCGAAAACGTGTACGTTTGCACTTCCCGGCCACAGGGAAGCTGCTAGCCGGGAATTCTCTGCCTGGTTCTACCCGCTGCCCGGAACGCTAAGCAGGGCAAAAGCGATTCTCGTCCTCCGTGCTTGCTTTTTCTCAGAAAGAGCCATGGTGTGCTTTTTCGCCGGAAAACGCGTTTTCGGCCGAAAACGTGTACGTTTGCACTTCCCCGCCACAGGGAAGATGCTAGCCGGGAATTCTCTGCCTGGTTCTACCCGCTGCCCGGAACGCTACGCAGGGCAAAAGCGATTCTCGTCCTCCGTGCTTGCTTTTTCCCAGAAAGAGCCGTGGTGTGCGTTTTCGCCGGAAAACGCGTTTTTGGCCGAAAACGTGTACGTTTGCACTTCCCGGCCACAGGGAAGCTGCTAGCCGGGAATTCTCTGCCTGGTTCTACCCGCTGCCCGGAACGCTACGCAGGGCAAAAGCGATTCTCGTCCTCCGTGCTTGCTTTTTCTCAGAAAGAGCCGTGGTGTGCGTTTTCGCCAGTAAACGCGTTTTCGGCCGAAAACGTGTACGTTTGCACTTCCCGGCCACAGGGAAGCTGCTAGCCGGCAATTAGCTGCCTATTTCTACCCGCTGCTCAGAACGCTACGCAGGGCAAAAGCGATTCTCGTCCTCCGTGCTTGCTTTTTCTCAGAAAGAGCCGTGGTGTGCGTTTTCGCCGGAAAACGCGTTTTCGGCCGAAAACGTGTACGTTTGCACTTCCCCGCCACAGGGAAGCTGCTAGCCGGGAATTCTCTGCCTGGTTCTACCCGCTGCCCGGAACGCTACGCAGGGCAAAAGCGATTCTCGTCCTCCGTGCTTGCTTTTTCTCAGAAAGAGCCGTGGTGTGCGTTTTCGCCGGAAAACGCGTTTTCGGCCGAAAACTTGTACGTTTGCACTTCCCGGCCACAGGGAAGCTGCTAGCCGGGAATTCTCTGCCTGGTTCTACCCGCTGCCGGGAACGCAACGCAGGGCAAAAGCGATTCTCGTCCTCCGTGCTTGCTTTTTCTCAGAAAGAGCCGTGGTGTGCGATTTCGCCGGAAAACGCGTTTTCGGCCGGAAACGTGTACGTTTGGACTTCCCCGCCACAGGGAAGCTGCTAGCCGGGAATTCTCTGCCTGGTTCTACCCGCTGCCCGGAACGCTACGCAGGGCAAAAGCGATTCTCGTCCTCCGTGCTTGCTTTTTCTCAGAAAGAGCCGTGGTGTGCGTTTTCGCCGGAAAACGCGTTTTCGGCCGAAAACGTGTACGTTTGCACTTCCCCGCCAAAGCGAAGCTGCTAGCCGGGAATTCTCTGCCTGGTTCTACCCGCTTCCCGGAACGCTACGCAGGGCAAAAGCGATTCTCGTCCTCCGTGCTTGCTTTTTCTCAGAAAGAGCCGTGGTGTGCGTTTTCGCCGGAAAACGCGTTTTCGGCCGAAAACGTGTACGTTTGCACTTCCCGGCCACAGGGAAGCTGCTAGACGGGAGTTCTCTGCCTGGTTCTACCCGCTGCCCGGAACGCTACGCAGGGCAAAAGCGATTCTCGTCCTCCGTGCTTGCTTTTTCTCAGAAAGAGCCGTGGTGTGCGTTTTCGCCGGAAAACGCGTTTTCGGCCGAAAACGTGTACGTTTGCACTTCCCCGCCACAGGGAAGCTGCTAGCCGGGAATTCTCTGCCTGGTTCTACCCGCTGCCCGGAACGCTACGCAGGGCAAAAGCGATTCTCGTCCTCCGTGCTTGCTTTTTCTCAGAAAGAGCCGTGGTGTGCGTTTTCGCCGGAAAACGCGTTTTCGGCCGAAAACGTGTACGTTTGCATTTCCCGGCCACAGGGAAGCTGCTAGACGGGAGTTCTCTGCCTGTTTCTACCCGCTGCCCGGAACGCTACGCAGGGCAAAAGCGATTCTCGTCCTCCGTGCTTGCTTTTTCTCAGAATGAGCCGTGGTGTGCGTTTTCGCCGGAAAACGCGTTTTCGGCCGAAAACGTGTACGTTTGCACTTCCCGGCCACAGGGAAGCTGCTAGACGGGAATTTTCTGCCTGGTTCTACCCGCTGCCCGGAACGCTACGCAGGGCAAAAGCGATTCTCGTCCTCCGTGCTTGCTTTTTCTCAGAAAGAGCCGTGGTGTGCGTTTTCGTCGGAAAACGAGTTTTCGGCCGAAAACGTGTACGTTTGCACTTCCCTGCCACAGGGAAGCTGCTAGCCGGGAATTCTCTGCCTGGTTCTACCCGCTGCCCGGAACGCTACGCAGGGCAAATGCGATTCTCGTCCTCCGTGCTTGCTTTTTCTCAGAAAGAGCCGTGGTGTGCTTTTTCTCCGGAAAACGCATTTTCGGCCGGAAACGTGTACGTTTGCACATCCCGGCCACAGGGAAGCTGCTAGCCGGGAGTTCTCTGCCTGGTTCTACCCGCTGCCCGGAACGCTACGCAGGGCAAAAGCGATTCTCGTCCTCCGTGCTTGCTTTTTCTCAGAAAGAGCCATGGTGTGCTTTTTCGCCGGAAAACGCGTTTTCGGCCGAAAACATGTACGTTTGCACTTCCCCGCCACAGGGAAGATGCTAGCCGGGAATTCTCTGCCTGGTTCTACCCGCTGCCCGGAACGCTACGCAGGGCAAAAGCGATTCTCGTCCTCCGTGCTTGCTTTTTCTCAGAAAGAGCCGTGGTGTGCGTTTTCGCCGGAAAACGCGTTTTTGGCCGAAAACGTGTACGTTTGCACTTCCCGGCCACAGGGAAGCTGCTAGCCGGGAATTCTCTGCCTGGTTCTACCCGCTGCCCGGAACGCTACGCAGGGCAAAAGCGATTCTCGTCCTCCGTGCTTGCTTTTTCTCAGAAAGAGCCGTGGTGTGCGTTTTCGCCAGTAAACGCGTTTTCGGCCGAAAACGTGTACGTTTGCACTTCCCGGCCACAGGGAAGCTGCTAGCCGGCAATTAGCTGCCTATTTCTACCCGCTGCTCAGAACGCTACGCAGGGCAAAAGCGATTCTCGTCCTCCGTGCTTGCTTTTTCTCAGAAAGAGCCGTGGTGTGCGTTTTCGCCGGAAAACGCGTTTTCGGCCGAAAACGTGTACGTTTGCACTTCCCCGCCACAGGGAAGCTGCTAGCCGGGAATTCTCTGCCTGGTTCTACCCGCTGCCCGGAACGCTACGCAGGGCAAAAGCGATTCTCGTCCTCCGTGCTTGCTTTTTCTCAGAAAGAGCCGTGGTGTGCGTTTTCGCCGGAAAACGCGTTTTCGGCCGAAAACTTGTACGTTTGCACTTCCCGGCCACAGGGAAGCTGCTAGCCGGGAATTCTCTGCCTGGTTCTACCCGCTGCCGGGAACGCAACGCAGGGCAAAAGCGATTCTCGTCCTCCGTGCTTGCTTTTTCTCAGAAAGAGCCGTGGTGTGCGATTTCGCCGGAAAACGTGTTTTCGGCCGGAAACGTGTACGTTTGGACTTCCCCGCCACAGGGAAGCTGCTAGCCGGGAATTCTCTGCCTGGTTCTACCCGCTGCCCGGAACGCTACGCAGGGCAAAAGCGATTCTCGTCCTCCGTGCTTGCTTTTTCTCAGAAAGAGCCGTGGTGTGCGTTTTCGCCGGAAAACGCGTTTTCGGCCGAAAACGTGTACGTTTGCACTTCCCCGCCACAGCGAAGCTGCTAGCCGGGAATTCTCTGCCTGGTTCTACCCGCTTCGCGGAACGCTACGCAGGGCAAAAGCGATTCTCGTCCTCCGTGCTTGCTTTTTCTCAGAAAGAGCCGTGGTGTGCGTTTTCGCCGGAAAACGCGTTTTCGGCCGAAAACGTGTACGTTTGCACTTCCCGGCCACAGGGAAGCTGCTAGACGGGAGTTCTCTGCCTGGTTCTACCCGCTGCCCGGAACGCTACGCAGGGCAAAAGCGATTCTCGTCCTCCGTGCTTGCTTTTTCTCAGAAAGAGCCGTGGTGTGCGTTTTCGCCGGAAAACGCGTTTTCGGCCGAAAACGTGTACGTTTGCACTTCCCCGCCACAGGGAAGCTGCTAGCCGGGAATTCTCTGCCTGGTTCTACCCGCTGCCCGGAACGCTACGCAGGGCAAAAGCGATTCTCGTCCTCCGTGCTTGCTTTTTCTCAGAAAGAGCCGTGGTGTGCGTTTTCGCCGGAAAACGCGTTTTCGGCCGAAAACGTGTACGTTTGCACTTCCCGGCCACAGGGAAGCTGCTAGCCGGGAATTCTCTGCCTGGTTCTACCCGCTGCCCGGAACGCTACGCAGGGCAAAAGCGATTCTCGTCCTCCGTGCTTGCTTTTTCTCAGAAAGAGCCGTGGTGTGCGTTTTCGCCAGTAAACGCGTTTTCGGCCGAAAACGTGTACGTTTGCACTTCCCGGCCACAGGGAAGCTGCTAGCCGGCAATTAGCTGCCTATTTCTACCCGCTGCTCAGAACGCTACGCAGGGCAAAAGCGATTCTCGTCCTCCGTGCTTGCTTTTTCTCAGAAAGAGCCGTGGTGTGCGTTTTCGCCGGAAAACGCGTTTTCGGCCGAAAACGTGTACGTTTGCACTTCCCCGCCACAGGGAAGCTGCTAGCCGGGAATTCTCTGCCTGGTTCTACCCGCTGCCCGGAACGCTACGCAGGGCAAAAGCGATTCTCGTCCTCCGTGCTTGCTTTTTCTCAGAAAGAGCCGTGGTGTGCGTTTTCGCCGGAAAACGCGTTTTCGGCCGAAAACGTGTACGTTTGCACTTCCCGGCCACAGGGAAGCTGCTAGCCGGGAATTCTCTGCCTGGTTCTACCCGCTGCCGGGAACGCAACGCAGGGCAAAAGCGATTCTCGTCCTCCGTGCTTGCTTTTTCTCAGAAAGAGCCGTGGTGTGCGATTTCGCCGGAAAACGCGTTTTCGGCCGGAAACGTGTACGTTTGGACTTCCCCGCCACAGGGAAGCTGCTAGCCGGGAATTCTCTGCCTGGTTCTACCCGCTGCCCGGAACGCTACGCAGGGCAAAAGCGATTCTCGTCCTCCGTGCTTGCTTTTTCTCAGAAAGAGCCGTGGTGTGCGTTTTCGCCGGAAAACGCGTTTTCGGCCGAAAACGTGTACGTTTGCACTTCCCCGCCACAGCGAAGCTGCTAGCCGGGAATTCTCTGCCTGGTTCTACCCGCTTCCCGGAACGCTACGCAGGGCAAAAGCGATTCTCGTCCTCCGTGCTTGCTTTTTCTCAGAAAGAGCCGTGGTGTGCGTTTTCGCCGGAAAACGCGTTTTCGGCCGAAAACGTGTACGTTTGCACTTCCCGGCCACAGGGAAGCTGCTAGACGGGAGTTCTCTGCCTGGTTCTACCCGCTGCCCGGAACGCTACGCAGGGCAAAAGCGATTCTCGTCCTCCGTGCTTGCTTTTTCTCAGAAAGAGCCGTGGTGTGCGTTTTCGCCGGAAAACGCGTTTTCGGCCGAAAACGTGTACGTTTGCACTTCCCCGCCACAGGGAAGCTGCTAGCCGGGAATTCTCTGCCTGGTTCTACCCGCTGCCCGGAACGCTACGCAGGGCAAAAGCGATTCTCGTCCTCCGTGCTTGCTTTTTCTCAGAAAGAGCCGTGGTGTGCGTTTTCGCCGGAAAACGCGTTTTCGGCCGAAAACGTGTACGTTTGCATTTCCCGGCCACAGGGAAGCTGCTAGACGGGAGTTCTCTGCCTGTTTCTACCCGCTGCCCGGAACGCTACGCAGGGCAAAAGCGATTCTCGTCCTCCGTGCTTGCTTTTTCTCAGAATGAGCCGTGGTGTGCGTTTTCGCCGGAAAACGCGTTTTCGGCCGAAAACGTGTACGTTTGCACTTCCCGGCCACAGGGAAGCTGCTAGACGGGAATTTTCTGCCTGGTTCTACCCGCTGCCCGGAACGCTACGCAGGGCAAAAGCGATTCTCGTCCTCCGTGCTTGCTTTTTCTCAGAAAGAGCCGTGGTGTGCGTTTTCGTCGGAAAACGAGTTTTCGGCCGAAAACGTGTACGTTTGCACTTCCCCGCCACAGGGAAGCTGCTAGCCGGGAATTCTCTGCCTGGTTCTACCCGCTGCCCGGAACGCTACGCAGGGCAAATGCGATTCTCGTCCTCCGTGCTTGCTTTTTCTCAGAAAGAGCCGTGGTGTGCTTTTTCTCCGGAAAACGCAATTTCGGCCGGAAACGTGTACGTTTGCACATCCCGGCCACAGGGAAGCTGCTAGCCGGGAGTTCTCTGCCTGGTTCTACCCGCTGCCCGGAACGCTACGCAGGGCAAAAGCGATTCTCGTCCTCCGTGCTTGCTTTTTCTCAGAAAGAGCCGTGGTGTGCGTTTTCGCCGGAAAACGCGTTTTCGGCCGAAAACGTGTACGTTTGCACTTCCCGGCCACAGGGAAGCTGCTAGCAGGGAATTCTCTGCCTGGTTCTACCCGCTGCCCGCAACGCTACGCAGGGCAAAAGCGATTCTCGTCCTCCGTGCTTGCTTTTTCTCAGAAAGAGCCGTGGTGTGCGTTTTCGCCGGAAAACGCGTTTTCGGCCGAAAACGTGTACGTTTGCACTTCCCGGCCACAGGGAAGCTGCTAGCCGGGAATTCTCTGCCTGGTTCTACCCGCTGCCCGGAACGCTACGCAGGGCAAAAGCGATTCTCGTCCTCCGTGCTTGCTTTTTCTCAGAAAGAGCCGTGGTGTGCGTTTTCGCCGGAAAACGCGTTTTCGGCCGAAAACGTGTACGTTTGCACTTCCCGGCCACAGGGAAGCTGCTAGCCGGGAATTCTCTGCCTGGTTCTACCCGCTGCCCGGAACGCTACGCAGGGCAAAAGCGATTCTCGTCCTCCGTGCTTGCTTTTGCTCAGAAAGAGCCGTGGTGTGCGTTTTCGCCGGAAAACGCGTTTTCGGCCGAAAACGTGTACGTTTGCACTTCCCGGCCACAGGGAAGCTGCTAGCCGGGAATTCTCTGCCTGGTTCTACCCGCTGCCCGGAACGCTACGCAGGGCAAAAGCGATTCTCGTCCTCCGTGCTTGCTTTTTCTCAGAAAGAGCCGTGGTGTGCGTTTTCACCGGAAAACGCGTTTTCGGCCGAAAACGTGTACGTTTGCACTTCCCGGCCACAGGGAAGCTGCTAGACGGGAGTTCTCTGCCTGGTTCTACCCGCTGCCCGGAACGCTACGCAGGGCAAAAGCGATTCTCGTCCTCCGTGCTTGCTTTTTCTCAGAAAGAGCCGTGGTGTGCGATTTCGCCGGAAAACGCGTTTTCGGCCGAAAACGTGTACGTTTGCACTTCCCCGCCACAGGGAAGCTGCTAGCCGACAATTCGCTGCCTATTTCTACCCGCTGCTCAGAACGCTACGCAGGGCAAAAGCGATTCTCGTCCTCCGTGCTTGCTTTTTCTCAGAAAGAGCCGTGGTGTGCGTTTTCGCCGGAAAACGCGTTTTCGGCCAAAAACGTGTACGTTTGCACTTCCCCGCCACAGCGAAGCTGCTAGCCGGGAATTCTCTGCCTGGTTCTACCCGCTGCCCGGAACGCTACGCAGGGCAAAAGCGATTCTCGTCCTCTGTGCTTGCTTTTTCTCAGAAAGAGCCATGGTGTGCTTTTTCTCCGGAAAACGCGTTTTCGGCCGGAAACGTGTACGTTTGCACTTCCCGGCCACAGGGAAGCTGCTACCCGGCAATTCTCTGCCTGGTTCTACCTGCTGCCCAGAACGCTACGCAGGGCAAAAGCGATTCTCGTCCTCCGTGCTTGCTTTTTCTCAGAAAGAGCCGTGGTGTGCGTTTTTGCCAGAAAACGCGTTTTCGGCCGAAAACGTGTACGTTTGCACATCCCGGCCACAGGGAAGCTGCTAGACGGGAATTCTCTGCCTGGTTCTACCCGCTGCCCGGAACGCTACGCAGGGCAAAAGCGATTCTCGTCCTCCGTGCTTGCTTTTTCTCAGAAAGAGCCGTGGTGTGCGTTTTCGCCGGAAAACGCGTTTTCGGCCGAAAACGTGTACGTTTGCACATCCCCGCCACAGGGAAGCTGCTAGACGGGAATTCGCTGCCTATTTCTACCCGCTGCTCAGAACGCTACGCAGGGCAAAAGCGATTCTCGTCCTCCGTGCTTGCTTTTTCTCAGAAAGAGCCGTGGTGTGCGTTTTCGCCGGAAAACGCGTTTTCGGCCGAAAACGTGTACGTTTGCACTTCCCCGCCACAGCGAAGCTGCTAGCCGGGAATTCTCTGCCTGGTTCTACCCGCTGCCCGGAACGCTACGCAGGGCAAAAGCGATTCTCGTCCTCCGTGCTTGCTTTTTCTCAGAAAGAGCCGTGGTGTGCGTTTTCGCCGCAAAACGCGTTTTCGGCCGAAAACGTGTACGTTTGCACTTCCCCGCCACAGGGAAGCTGCTAGCCGGGAATTCTCTGCCTGGTTCTACCCGCTGCCCGGAACGCTACGCAGGGCAAAAGCGGTTCTCGTCCTCCGTGCTTGCTTTTTCTCAGAAAGAGCCGTGGTGTGCGTTTTCGCCGGAAAACGCGTTTTCGGCTGAAAACGTGTACGTTTGCACTTCCCCGCCACAGGGAAGCTGCTAGCCGGGAATTCTCTGCCTGGTTCTACCCGCGGCCCGGAACGCTACGCAGGGCAAAAGCGATTCTCGTCCTCCGTGCTTGCTTTTTCTCAGAAAGAGCCGTGGTGTGCGTTTTCGCCGGAAAACGTGTTTTCGGCCGAAAACGTGTACGTTTGCACTTCCCCGCCTCAGGGAAGCTGCTAGCCGGGAATTCTCTGCCTGGTTCTACCCGCTGCCCGGAACGCTACGCAGGGCAAAAGCGATTCTCGTCCTCCGTGCTTGCTTTTTCTCAGAAAGAGCCGTGGTGTGCGTTTTCGCCGGAAAACGCGTTTTCGGCCGAAAACGTGTACGTTTGCACTTCCCGGCCACAGGGAAGCTGCTAGCCGGGAATTCTCTGCCTGGTTCTACCCGCTCTCAGAACGCTACGCAGGGCAAAAGCGATTTTCGTCCTCCGTGCTTGCTTTTTCTCAGAAAGAGCCGTGGTGTGCTTTTTCGCCGGAAAACGCGTTTTCGGCCGAAAACGTGTACGTTTGCACTTCCCGGCCACAGGGAAGCTGCTAGCCGGCAATTCGCTGCCTATTTCTACCCGCTGCTCAGAACGCTACGCAGGGCAAAAGCGATTCTCGTCCTCCGTGCTTGCTTTTTCTCAGAAAGAGCCGTGGTGTGCGTTTTCGCCGGAAAACGCGTTTTCGGCCGAAAACGTGTACGTTTGCACTTCCCCGCCACAGGGAAGCTGCTAGCCGGGAATTCTCTGCCTATTTCTACCCGCTGCTCAGAACGCTACGCAGGGCAAAAGCGATTCTCGTCCTCTGTGCTTGCTTTTTCTCAGAAAGAGCCGTGGTGTGCGTTTTCGCGGGAAAACGCGTTTTCGGCCGAAAACGTGTACGTTTGCACTTCCCGGCCACAGGGAAGCTGCTAGCCGGGAATTCTCTGCCTGGTTCTACCCGCTGCCCGGAACGCTACGCAGGGCAAAAGCGATTCTCGTCCTCCGTGCTTGCTTTTTCTCAGAAAGAGCCATGGTGTGCTTTTTCTCCGGAAAACGCGTTTTTGGCCGGAAACGTGTACGTTTGCACTTCCCGGCCACAGGGAAGCTGCTAGCCGGCAATTCTCTGCCTGGTTCTACCCGCTGCCCAGAACGCTACGCAGGGCAAAAGCGATTCTCGTCCTCCGTGCTTGCTTTTTCTCAGAAAGAGCCGTGGTGTGCGTTTTCGCCGGAAAACGCGTTTTCGGCCGAAAACGTGTACGTTTGCACTTCCCCGCCACAGGGAAGCTGCTAGACGGGAATTCGCTGCCTATTTCTACCCGCTGCTCAGAACGCTACGCAGGGCAAAAGCGATTCTCGTCCTCCGTGCTTGCTTTTTCTCAGAAAGAGCCATGGTGTGCGTTTTCGCCGGAAAACGCGTTTTCGGCCGAAAACGTGTACGTTTGCACTTCCCCGCCACAGGGAAGCTGCTAGTCGGGAATTCTCTGCCTGGTTCTACCCGCTGCCCGGAACGCTACGCAGGGCAAAAGCGATTCTCGTCCTCCGTGCTTGCTTTTTCTCAGAAAGAGCCGTGGTGTGCATTTTCGCCGCAAAACGCGTTTTCGGCCGAAAACGTGTACGTTTGCACTTCCCCGCCACAGGGAAGCTGCTAGCCGGGAATTCTCTGCCTGGTTCTACCCGCTGCCCGGAACGCTACGCAGGGCAAAAGCGATTCTCGTCCTCCGTGCTTGCTTTTTCTCAGAAAGAGCCGTGGTGTGCGTTTTTGCCAGAAAACGCGTTTTCGGCCGAAAACGTGTACGTTTGCACTTCCCCGCCACAGGGAAGCTGCTAGACGGGAATTCTCTGCCTGGTTCTACCCGCTGCCCGGAACGCTACGCAGGGCAAAAGCGATTCTCGTCCTCCGTGCTTGCTTTTTCTCAGAAAGAGCCGTGGTGTGCGTTTTCGCCGGAAAACGCGTTTTCGGCCGAAAACGTGTACGTTTGCACTTCCCGGCCACAGGGAAGCTGCTAGCCGGGAATTCTCTGCCTGGTTCTACCCGCTGCCCGGAACGCTACGCAGGGCAAAAGCGATTCTCGTCCTCCGTGCTTGCTTTTTCTCAGAAAGAGCCGTGGTGTGCGTTTTCGCCGGAAAACGCGTTTTCGGCCGAAAACGTGTACGTTTGCACTTCCCCGCCACAGGGAAGCTGCTAGCCGGGAATTATCTGCCTGGTTCTACCCGCTGCCCGGAACGCTACGCAGGGCAAAAGCGATGCTCGTCCTCCGTGCTTGCTTTTTCTCAGAAAGAGCCGTGGTGTGCGTTTTCGCCGGAAAAAGCGTTTTCGGCCGAAAACATGTACGTTTGCACTTCCCCGCCACAGGGAAGCTGCTAGCAGGGAATTCTCTGCCTGGTTCTACCCGCTGCCCGGAACGCTACGCAGGGCAAAAGCGATTCTCGTCCTCCGTTCTTGCTTTTTCTCAGAAAGAGCCGTGGTGTGCGTTTTCGCCGTAAAACGCGTTTTCGGCCGAAAACGTGTACGTTTGCACTTCCCGGCCACAGGGAAGCTGCTAGCCGGCAATTCGCTGCCTATTTCTACCCGCTGCTCAGAACGCTACGCAGGGCAAAAGCGATTCTCGTCCTCCGTGCTTGCTTTTTCTCAGAAAGAGCCATGGTGTGCTTTTTCTCCGGAAAACGCGTTTTCGGCCGAAAACGTGTACGTTTGCACTTCCCGGCCACAGGGAAGCTGCTAGCCGGGAATTCTCTGCCTGGTTCTACCCGCTGCCCGGAACGCTAAGCAGGGCAAAAGCGATTCTCGTCCTCCGTGCTTGCTTTTTCTCAGAAAGAGCCATGGTGTGCTTTTTCGCCGGAAAACGCGTTTTCGGCCGAAAACATGTACGTTTGCACTTCCCCGCCACAGGGAAGATGCTAGCCGGGAATTCTCTGCCTGGTTCTACCCGCTGCCCGGAACGCTACGCAGGGCAAAATCGATTCTCGTCCTCCGTGCTTGCTTTTTCCCAGAAAGAGCCGTGGTGTGCGTTTTCGCCGGAAAACGCGTTTTTGGCCGAAAACGTGTACGTTTGCACTTCCCGGCCACAGGGAAGCTGCCAGCCGGGAATTCTCTGCCTGGTTCTACCCGCTGCCCGGAACGCTACGCAGGGCAAAAGCGATTCTCGTCCTCCGTGCTTGCTTTTTCTCAGAATGAGCCGTGGTGTGCGTTTTCGCGGGAAAACGCGTTTTCGGCCGAAAACGTGTACGTTTGCACTTCCCGGCCACAGGGAAGCTGCTAGACGGGAATTTTCTGCCTGGTTCTACCCGCTGCCCGGAACGCTACGCAGGGCAAAAGCGATTCTCGTCCTCCGTGCTTGCTTTTTCTCAGAAAGAGCCGTGGTGTGCGTTTTCGTCGGAAAACGAGTTTTCGGCCGAAAACGTGTACGTTTGCACTTCCCTGCCTCAGGGAAGCTGCTAGCCGGGAATTCTCTGCCTGGTTCTACCCGCTGCCCGGAACGCTACGCAGGGCAAATGCGATTCTCGTCCTCCGTGCTTGCTTTTTCTCAGAAAGAGCCGTGGTGTGCTTTTTCTCCGGAAAACGCATTTTCGGCCGGAAACGTGTACGTTTGCACATCCCGGCCACAGGGAAGCTGCTAGCCGGGAGTTCTCTGCCTGGTTCTACCCGCTGCCCGGAACGCTACGCAGGGCAAAAGCGATTCTCGTCCTCCGTGCTTGCTTTTTCTCAGAAAGAGCCATGGTGTGCTTTTTCGCCGGAAAACGCGTTTTCGGCCGAAAACATGTACGTTTGCACTTCCCCGCCACAGGGAAGATGCTAGCCGGGAATTCTCTGCCTGGTTCTACCCGCTGCCCGGAACGCTACGCAGGGCAAAAGCGATTCTCGTCCTCCGTGCTTGCTTTTTCCCAGAAAGAGCCGTGGTGTGCGTTTTCGCCGGAAAACGCGTTTTTGGCCGAAAACGTGTACGTTTGCACTTCCCGGCCACAGGGAAGCTGCTAGCCGGGAATTCTCTGCCTGGTTCTACCCGCTGCCCGGAACGCTACGCAGGGCAAAAGCGATTCTCGTCCTCCGTGCTTGCTTTTTCTCAGAAAGAGCCGTGGTGTGCGTTTTCGCCAGTAAACGCGTTTTCGGCCGAAAACGTGTACGTTTGCACTTCCTGGCCACAGGGAAGCTGCTAGCCGGCAATTAGCTGCCTATTTCTACCCGCTGCTCAGAACGCTACGCAGGGCAAAAGCGATTCTCGTCCTCCGTGCTTGCTTTTTCTCAGAAAGAGCCGTGGTGTGCGTTTTCGCCGGAAAACGCGTTTTCGGCCGAAAACGTGTACGTTTGCACTTCCCCGCCACAGGGAAGCTGCTAGCCGGGAATTCTCTGCCTGGTTCTACCCGCTGCCCGGAACGCTACGCAGGGCAAAAGCGGTTCTCGACCTCCGTGCTTGCTTTTTCTCAGAAAGAGCCGTGGTGTGCGTTTTCGCCGGAAAACGCGTTTTCGGCCGAAAACGTGTACGTTTGCACTTCCCCGCCACAGGGAAGCTGCTAGCCGGGAATTCTCTGCCTGGTTCTACCCGCTGCCCGGAACGCTACGCAGGGCAAAAGCGATTCTCGTCCTCCGTACTTGCTTTTTCTCAGAAAGAGCCGTGGTGTGCGTTTTCGCCGGAAAACGCGTTTTCGGCCGAAAACGTGTACGTTTGCACATCCCGGCCACAGGGAAGCTGCTAGCCGGGAATTCTCTGCCTGGTTCTACCCGCTGCCCGGAACGCTACGCAGGGCAAAAGCGATTCTCGTCCTCCGTGCTTCCTTTTTCTCAGAAAGAGCCGTGGTGTGCGTTTTCGCCGGAAAACGCGTTTTCGGCCGAAAACGTGTACGTTTGCACTTCCCCGCCACAGCGAAGCTGCTAGCCGGGAATTCTCTGCCTGGTTCTACCCGCTGCCCGGAACGCTACGCAGGGCAAAAGCGATTCTCGTCCTCCGTGCTTGCTTTTTCTCAGAAAGAGCCGTGGTGTGCGTTTTCGCCGGAAAACGCGTTTTCGGCCGAAAACGTGTACGTTTGCACATCCCCGCCACAGGGAAGCTGCTAGCCGGGAATTCTCTGCCTGGTTCTACCCGCTGCCCGGAACGCTACGCAGGGCAAAAGCGATTCTCGTCCTCCGTGCTTGCTTTTTCTCAGAAAGAGCCGTGGTGTGCTTTGTCTCCGGAAAACGCGTTTTCGGCCGAAAACGTGTACGTTTGCACTTCCCGGCCACAGGGAAGCTGCTAGCCGGGAATTCTATGCCTGGTTCTACCCGCTGCCCGGAACGCTACGCAGGGCAAAAGCGATTCTCGTCCTCCGTGCTTGCTTTTTCTCAGAAAGAGCCATGGTGTGCTTTTTCGCCGGAAAACGTGTTTTCGGCCGAAAACGTGTACGTTTGCACTTCCCCGCCACAGGGAAGAAGCTAGCCGGAAATTCTCTGCCTGGTTCTACCCGCTGCCCGGAACGCTACGCAGGGCAAAAGCGATTCTCGTCCTCCGTGCTTGCTTTTTCTCAGAAAGAGCCGTGGTGTGCGTTTTCGCCGGAAAACGCGTTTTCGGCCGAAAACGTGTACGTTTGCACTTCCCCGCCACAGGGAAGCTGCTAGCCGGGAATTCTCTGCCTGGTTCTACCCGCTGCCCGGAACGCTACGCAGGGCAAAAGCGATTCTCGTCCTCCGTGCTTGCTTTTTCTCAGAAAGAGCCGTGGTGTGCGTTTTCGCCGCAAAACGCGTTTTGGGCCGAAAACGTGTACGTTTGCACTTCCCCGCCACAGGGAAGCTGCTAGCCGGGAATTCTCTGCCTGGTTCACCCGCTGCCCGGAACACTACGCAGGGCAAAAGCGATTCTCGTCCTCCGTGCTTGCTTTTTCTCAGAAAGAGCCGTGGTGTGCGTTTTCGCCGGAAAACGCGTTTTCGGCCGAAAACGTGTACGTTTGCACTTCCCGGCCACAGGGAAGCTGCTAGCCGGGAATTCTCTGCCTGGTTCTACCCGCTGCCCGGAACGCTACGCAGGGCAAAAGCGATTCTCGTCCTCCGTGCTTGCTTTTTCTCAGAAAGAGCCGTGGTGTGCGTTTTCGCCAGTAAACGCGTTTTCGGCCGAAAACGTGTACGTTTGCACTTCCCGGCCACAGCGAAGCTACTAGCCGGGAATTCTCTGCCTGGTTCTACCCGCTGCCCGGAACGCTACGCAGGGCAAAAGCGATTCTCGTCCTCCGTGCTTGCTTTTTCTCAGAAAGAGCCGTGGTGTGCGTTTTCGCCGGAAAACGCGTTTTCGGCCGAAAACGTGTACGTTTGCACTTCCCGGCCACAGGGAAGCTGCTAGCCGGCAATTAGCTGCCTATTTCTACCCGCTGCTCAGAACGCTACGCAGGGCAAAAGCGATTCTCGTCCTCCGTGCTTGCTTTTTCTCAGAAAGAGCCGTGGTGTGCGTTTTCGCCGGAAAACGCGTTTTCGGCCGAAAACGTGTACGTTTGCACTTCCCCGCCACAGGGAAGCTGCTAGCCGGGAATTCTCTGCCTGGTTCTACCCGCTGCCCGGAACGCTACGCAGGGCAAAAGCGATTCTCGTCCTCCGTGCTTGCTTTTTCTCAGAAAGAGCCGTGGTGTGCGTTTTCGCCGGAAAACGCGTTTTCGGCCGAAAACTTGTACGTTTGCACTTCCCGGCCACAGGGAAGCTGCTAGCCGGGAATTCTCTGCCTGGTTCTACCCGCTGCCGGGAACGCAACGCAGGGCAAAAGCGATACTCGTCCTCCGTGCTTGCTTTTTCTGAGAAAGAGCCGTGGTGTGCGATTTCGCCGGAAAACGCGTTTTCGGCCGGAAACGTGTACGTTTGGACTTCCCCGCCACAGGGAAGCTGCTAGCCGGGAATTCTCTGCCTGGTTCTACCCGCTGCCCGGAACGCTACGCAGGGCAAAAGCGATTCTCGTCCTCCGTGCTTGCTTTTTCTCAGAAAGAGCCGTGGTGTGCGTTTTCGCCGGAAAACGCGTTTTCGGCCGAAAACGTGTACGTTTGCACTTCCCCGCCACAGGGAAGCTGCTAGACGGGAATTCGCTGCCTATTTCTACCCGCTACTCAGAACGCTACGCAGGGCAAAAGCGATTCTCGTCCTCCGTGCTTGCTTTTTCTCAGAAAGAGCCATGGTGTGCGTTTTCGCCGGAAAACGCGTTTTCGGCCGAAAACGTGTACGTTTGCACTTCCCCGCCACAGGGAAGCTGCTAGTCGGGAATTCTCTGCCTGGTTCTACCCGCTGCCCGGAACGCTACGCAGGGCAAAAGCGATTCTCGTCCTCCGTGCTTGCTTTTTCTCAGAAAGAGCCGTGGTATGCATTTTCGCCGCAAAACGCGTTTTCGGCCGAAAACGTGTACGTTTGCACTTCCCCGCCACAGGGAAGCTGCTAGCCGGGAATTCTCTGCCTGGTTCTACCCGCTGCCCGGAACGCTACGCAGGGCAAAAGCGATTCTCGTCCTCCGTGCTTGCTTTTTCTCAGAAAGAGCCGTGGTGTGCGTTTTTGCAGAAAACGCGTTTTCGGCCGAAAACGTGTACGTTTGCACTTCCCCGCCACAGGGAAGCTGCTAGACGGGAATTCTCTGCCTGGTTCTACCCGCTGCCCGGAACGCTACGCAGGGCAAAAGCGATTCTCGTCCTCCGTGCTTGCTTTTTCTCAGAAAGAGCCGTGGTGTGCGTTTTCGCCGGAAAACGCGTTTTCGGCCGAAAACGTGTACGTTTGCACTTCCCGGCCACAGGGAAGCTGCTAGCCGGGAATTCTCTGCCTGGTTCTACCCGCTGCCCGGAACGCTACGCAGGGCAAAAGCGATTCTCGTCCTCCGTGCTTGCTTTTTCTCAGAAAGAGCCGTGGTGTGCGTTTTCGCCGGAAAACGCGTTTTCGGCCGAAAACGTGTACGTTTGCACTTCCCCGCCACAGGGAAGCTGCTAGCCGGGAATTATCTGCCTGGTTCTACCCGCTGCCCGGAACGCTACGCAGGGCAAAAGCGATGCTCGTCCTCCGTGCTTGCTTTTTCTCAGAAAGAGCCGTGGTGTGCTTTTTCTCCGGAAAACGCGTTTTCGGCCGAAAACGTGTACGTTTGCACTTCCCGGCCACAGGGAAGCTGCTAGCCGGGAATTCTCTGCCTGGTTCTACCCGCTGCCCGGAACGCTAAGCAGGGCAAAAGCGATTCTCGTCCTCCGTGCTTGCTTTTTCTCAGAAAGAGCCATGGTGTGCTTTTTCGCCGGAAAACGCGTTTTTGGCCGAAAACGTGTACGTTTGCACTTCCCGGCCACAGGGAAGCTCCTAGCCGGGAATTCTCTGCCTGGTTCTACCCGCTGCCCGGAACGCTACGCAGGGCAAAAGCGATTCTCGTCATCCGTGCTTGCTTTTTCTCAGAAATAGCCGTGGTGTGCGTTTTCGCCGGAAAACGCGTTTTCGGCCGAAAACGTGTACGTTTGCACTTCCCGGCCACAGCGAAGCTACTAGCCGGGAATTCTCTGCCTGGTTCTACCCGCTGCCCGGAACGCTACGCAGGGCAAAAGCGATTCTCGTCCTCCGTGCTTGCTTTTTCTCAGAAAGAGCCGTGGTGTGCGTTTTCGCCGGAAAACGCGTTTTCGGCCGAAAACGTGTACGTTTGCACTTCCCGGCCACAGGGAAGCTGCTAGCCGGCAATTAGCTGCCTATTTCTACCCGCTGCTCAGAACGCTACGCAGGGCAAAAGCGATTCTCGTCCTCCGTGCTTGCTTTTTCTCAGAAAGAGCCGTGGTGTGCGTTTTCGCCGGAAAACGCGTTTTCGGCCGAAAACGTGTACGTTTGCACTTCCCGGCCACAGGGAAGCTGCTAGCCGGGAATTCTCTGCCTGGTTCTACCCGCTGCCCGGAACGCTACGCAGGGCAAAAGCGATTCTCGTCCTCCGTGCTTGCTTTTTCTCAGAAAGAGCCGTGGTGTGCGTTTTCGCCGGAAAACGCGTTTTCGGCCGAAAACTTGTACGTTTGCACTTCCCGGCCACAGGGAAGCTGCTAGCCGGGAATTCTCTGCCTGGTTCTACCCGCTGCCGGGAACGCAACGCAGGGCAAAAGCGATTCTCGTCCTCCGTGCTTGCTTTTTCTCAGAAAGAGCCGTGGTGTGCGATTTCGCCGGAAAACGCGTTTTCGGCCGGAAACGTGTACGTTTGGACTTCCCCGCCACAGGGAAGCTGCTAGCCGGGAATTCTCTGCCTGGTTCTACCCGCTGCCCGGAACGCTACGCAGGGCAAAAGCGATTCTCGTCCTCCGTGCTTGCTTTTTCTCAGAAAGAGCCGTGGTGTGCGTTTTCGCCAGAAAACGCGTTTTCGGCCGAAAACGTGTACGTTTGCACTTCCCCGCCACAGCGAAGCTGCTAGCCGGGAATTCTCTGCCTGGTTCTACCCGCTTCCCGGAACGCTACGCAGGGCAAAAGCGATTCTCGTCCTCCGTGCTTGCTTTTTCTCAGAAAGAGCCGTGGTGTGCGTTTTCGCCGGAAAACGCGTTTTCGGCCGAAAACGTGTACGTTTGCACTTCCCGGCCACAGGGAAGCTGCTAGACGGGAGTTCTCTGCCTGGTTCTACCCGCTGCCCGGAACGCTACGCAGGGCAAAAGCGATTCTCGTCCTCCGTGCTTGCTTTTTCTCAGAAAGAGCCGTGGTGTGCGTTTTCGCCGGAAAACGCGTTTTCGGCCGAAAACGTGTACGTTTGCACTTCCCCGCCATAGGGAAGCTGCTAGCCGGGAATTCTCTGCCTGGTTCTACCCGCTGCCCGGAACGCTACGCAGGGCAAAAGCGATTCTCGTCCTCCGTGCTTGCTTTTTCTCAGAAAGAGCCGTGGTGTGCGTTTTCGCCGGAAAACGCGTTTTCGGCCGAAAACGTGTACGTTTGCATTTCCCGGCCACAGGGAAGCTGCTAGACGGGAGTTCTCTGCCTGTTTCTACCCGCTGCCCGGAACGCTACGCAGGGCAAAAGCGATTCTCGTCCTCCGTGCTTGATTTTTCCAAGAATGAGCCGTGGTGTGCGTTTTCGCCGGAAAACGCGTTTTCGGCCGAAAACGTGTACGTTTGCACTTCCCGGCCACAGGGAAGCTGCTAGACGGGAATTTTCTGCCTGGTTCTACCCGCTGCCCGGAACGCTACGCAGGGCAAAAGCGATTCTCGTCCTCCGTGCTTGCTTTTTCTCAGAAAGAGCCGTGGTGTGCGTTTTCGCCGGAAAACGCGTTTTCGGCCGAAAACGTGTACGTTTGCACTTCCCCGACACAGGGAAGCTGCTAGCCGGGAAATCTCTGCCTGGTTCTACCCGCTGCCCGGAACGCTACGCAGGGCAAATGCGATTCTCGTCCTCCGTGCTTGCTTTTTCTCAGAAAGAGCATTGGTGTGCTTTTTCTCCGGAAAACGCATTTTCGGCCGGAAACGTGTACGTTTGCACATCCCGGCCACAGGGAAGCTGCTAGCCGGGAGTTCTCTGCCTGGTTCTACCCGCTGCCCGGAACGCTACGCAGGGCAAAAGCGATTCTCGTCCTCCGTGCTTGCTTTTTCTCAGAAAGAGCCGTGGTGTGCGTTTTCGCCGGAAAACGCGTTTTCGGCCGAAAACGTGTACGTTTGCACTTCCCGGCCACAGGGAAGCTGCTAGCAGGGAATTCTCTGCCTGGTTCTACCCGCTGCCCGCAACGCTACGCAGGGCAAAAGCGATTCTCGTCCTCCGTGCTTGCTTTTTCTCAGAAAGAGCCGTGGTGTGCGTTTTCGCCGGAAAACGCGTTTTCGGCCGAAAACGTGTACGTTTGCACTTCCCCGCCACAGGGAAGCTGCTAGCCGGGAATTCTCTGCCTGGTTCTACCCGCTGCCCGGAACGCTACGCAGGGCAAAAGCGATTCTCGTCCTCCGTGCTTGCTTTTTCTCAGAAAGAGCCGTGGTGTGCGTTTTCGCCGGAAAACGCGTTTTCGGCCGAAAACGTGTACGTTTGCACTTCCCGGCCACAGGGAAGCTGCTAGCCGGGAATTCTCTGCCTGGTTCTACCCGCTGCCCGGAACGCTACGCAGGGCAAAAGCGATTCTCGTCCTCCGTGCTTGCTTTTGCTCAGAAAGAGCCGTGGTGTGCGTTTTCGCCGGAAAACGCGTTTTCGGCCGAAAACGTGTACGTTTGCACTTCCCGGCCACAGGGAAGCTGCTAGCCGGGAATTCTCTGCCTGGTTCTACCCGCTGCCCGGAACGCTACGCAGGGCAAAAGCGATTCTCGTCCTCCGTGCTTGCTTTTTCTCAGAAAGAGCCGTGGTGTGCGTTTTCACTGGAAAACGCGTTTTCGGCCGAAAACGTGTACGTTTGCACTTCCCGGCCACAGGGAAGCTGCTAGACGGGAGTTCTCTGCCTGGTTCTACCCGCTGCCCGGAACGCTACGCAGGGCAAAAGCGATTCTCGTCCTCCGTGCTTGCTTTTTCTCAGAAAGAGCCGTGGTGTGCGTTTTCGCCGGAAAACGCGTTTTCGACCGAAAACGTGTACGTTTGCACTTCCCGGCCACAGGGAAGCTGCTAGCCGGCAATTCGCTGCCTATTTCTACCCGCTGCTCAGAACGCTACGCAGGGCAAAAGCGATTCTCGTCCTCCGTGCTTGCTTTTTCTCAGAAAGAGCCGTGGTGTGCGTTTTCGCCGGAAAACGCGTTTTCGGCCGAAAACGTGTACGTTTGCACTTCCCCGCCACAGCGAAGCTGCTAGCCGGGAATTCTCTGCCTGGTTCTACCCGCTGCCCGGAACGCTACGCAGGGCAAAAGCGATTCTCGTCCTCTGTGCTTGCTTTTTCTCAGAAAGAGCCATGGTGTGCTTTTTCTCCGGAAAACGCGTTTTCGGCCGGAAACGTGTACGTTTGCACTTCCCGGCCACAGGGAAGCTGCTACCCGGCAATTCTCTGCCTGGTTCTACCTGCTGCCCAGAACGCTACGCAGGGCAAAAGCGATTCTCGTCCTCCGTGCTTGCTTTTTCTCAGAAAGAGCCGTGGTGTGCGTTTTTGCCAGAAAACGCGTTTTCGGCCGAAAACGTGTACGTTTGCACATCCCGGCACAGGGAAGCTGCTAGACGGGAATTCTCTGCCTGGTTCTACCCGCTGCCCGGAACGCTACGCAGGGCAAAAGCGATTCTCGTCCTCCGTGCTTGCTTTTTCTCAGAAAGAGCCGTGGTGTGCGTTTTCGCCGGAAAACGCGTTTTCGGCCGAAAACGTGTACGTTTGCACATCCCCGCCACAGGGAAGCTGCTAGACGGGAATTCGCTGCCTATTTCTACCCGCTGCTCAGAACGCTACGCAGGGCAGAAGCGATTCTCGTCCTCCGTGCTTGCTTTTTCTCAGAAAGAGCCGTGGTGTGCGTTTTCGCCGGAAAACGCGTTTTCGGCCGAAAACGTGTACGTTTGCACTTCCCCGCCACAGCGAAGCTGCTAGCCGGGAATTCTCTGCCTGGTTCTACCCGCTGCCCGGAACGCTACGCAGGGCAAAAGCGATTCTCGTCCTCCGTGCTTGCTTTTTCTCAGAAAGAGCCGTGGTGTGCGTTTTCGCCGCAAAACGCGTTTTCGGCCGAAAACGTGTACGTTTGCACTTCCCGGCCACAGCGAAGCTACTAGCCGGGAATTCTCTGCCTGGTTCTACCCGCTGCCCGGAACGCTACGCAGGGCAAAAGCGATTCTCGTCCTCCGTGCTTGCTTTTTCTCAGAAAGAGCCGTGGTGTGCGTTTTCGCCGGAAAACGCGTTTTCGGCCGAAAACGTGTACGTTTGCACTTCCCGGCCACAGGGAAGCTGCTAGCCGGCAATTAGCTGCCTATTTCTACCCGCTGCTCAGAACGCTACGCAGGGCAAAAGCGATTCTCGTCCTCCGTGCTTGCTTTTTCTCAGAAAGAGCCGTGGTGTGCGTTTTCGCCGGAAAACGCGTTTTCGGCCGAAAACGTGTACGTTTGCACTTCCCCGCCACAGGGAAGCTGCTAGCCGGGAATTCTCTGCCTGGTTCTACCCGCTGCCCGGAACGCTACGCAGGGCAAAAGCGATTCTCGTCCTCCGTGCTTGCTTTTTCTCAGAAAGAGCCGTGGTGTGCGTTTTCGCCGGAAAACGCGTTTTCGGCCGAAAACTTGTACGTTTGCACTTCCCGGCCACAGGGAAGCTGCTAGCCGGGAATTCTCTGCCTGGTTCTACCCGCTGCCGGGAACGCAACGCAGGGCAAAAGCGATTCTCGTCCTCCGTGCTTGCTTTTTCTCAGAAAGAGCCGTGGTGTGCGATTTCGCCGGAAAACGCGTTTTCGGCCGGAAACGTGTACGTTTGGACTTCCCCGCCACAGGGAAGCTGCTAGCCGGGAATTCTCTGCCTGGTTCTACCCGCTGCCCGGAACGCTACGCAGGGCAAAAGCGATTCTCGTCCTCCGTGCTTGCTTTTTCTCAGAAAGAGCCGTGGTGTGCGTTTTCGCCAGAAAACGCGTTTTCGGCCGAAAACGTGTACGTTTGCACTTCCCCGCCACAGCGAAGCTGCTAGCCGGGAATTCTCTGCCTGGTTCTACCCGCTTCCCGGAACGCTACGCAGGGCAAAAGCGATTCTCGTCCTCCGTGCTTGCTTTTTCTCAGAAAGAGCCGTGGTGTGCGTTTTCGCCGGAAAACGCGTTTTCGGCCGAAAACGTGTACGTTTGCACTTCCCGGCCACAGGGAAGCTGCTAGACGGGAGTTCTCTGCCTGGTTCTACCCGCTGCCCGGAACGCTACGCAGGGCAAAAGCGATTCTCGTCCTCCGTGCTTGCTTTTTCTCAGAAAGAGCCGTGGTGTGCGTTTTCGCCGGAAAACGCGTTTTCGGCCGAAAACGTGTACGTTTGCACTTCCCCGCCATAGGGAAGCTGCTAGCCGGGAATTCTCTGCCTGGTTCTACCCGCTGCCCGGAACGCTACGCAGGGCAAAAGCGATTCTCGTCCTCCGTGCTTGCTTTTTCTCAGAAAGAGCCGTGGTGTGCGTTTTCGCCGGAAAACGCGTTTTCGGCCGAAAACGTGTACGTTTGCATTTCCCGGCCAGAGGGAAGCTGCTAGACGGGAGTTCTCTGCCTGTTTCTACCCGCTGCCCGGAACGCTACGCAGGGCAAAAGCGATTCTCGTCCTCCGTGCTTGATTTTTCCAAGAATGAGCCGTGGTGTGCGTTTTCGCCGGAAAACGCGTTTTCGGCCGAAAACGTGTACGTTTGCACTTCCCGGCCACAGGGAAGCTGCTAGACGGGAATTTTCTGCCTGGTTCTACCCGCTGCCCGGAACGCTACGCAGGGCAAAAGCGATTCTCGTCCTCCGTGCTTGCTTTTTCTCAGAAAGAGCCGTGGTGTGCGTTTTTGCCGGAAAACGCGTTTTCGGCCGAAAACGTGTACGTTTGCACTTCCCCGCCACAGGGAAGCTGCTAGCCGGGAATTCACTGCCTGGTTCTACCCGCTGCCCGGAACGCTACGCAGGGCAAATGCGATTCTCGTCCTCCGTGCTTGCTTTTTCTCAGAAAGAGCCGTGGTGTGCTTTTTCTCCGGAAAACGCATTTTCGGCCGGAAACGTGTACGTTTGCACATCCCGGCCACAGGGAAGCTGCTAGCCGGGAGTTCTCTGCCTGGTTCTACCCGCTGCCCGGAACGCTACGCAGGGCAAAAGCGATTCTCGTCCTCCGTGCTTGCTTTTTCTCAGAAAGAGCCGTGGTGTGCGTTTTCGCCGGAAAACGCGTTTTCGGCCGAAAACGTGTACGTTTGCACTTCCCGGCCACAGGGAAGCTGCTAGCAGGGAATTCTCTGCCTGGTTCTACCCGCTGCCCGCAACGCTACGCAGGGCAAAAGCGATTCTCGTCCTCCGTGCTTGCTTTTTCTCAGAAAGAGCCGTGGTGTGCGTTTTCGCCGGAAAACGCGTTTTCGGCCGAAAACGTGTACGTTTGCACTTCCCCGCCACAGGGAAGCTGCTAGCCGGGAATTCTCTGCCTGGTTCTACCCGCTGCCCGGAACGCTACGCAGGGCAAAAGCGATTCTCGTCCTCCGTGCTTGCTTTTTCTCAGAAAGA
Source organism: Athene noctua (assembly GCF_965140245.1). Lineage (NCBI taxonomy): Eukaryota > Metazoa > Chordata > Aves > Strigiformes > Strigidae > Athene > Athene noctua. The sequence continues at coordinate 37,832 of NW_027437932.1, read as the reverse complement.
GCCGTGGTGTGCGTTTTCGCCGGAAAACGCGTTTTCGGCCGAAAACGTGTACGTTTGCACTTCCCGGCCACAGGGAAGCTGCTAGCCGGGAATTCTCTGCCTGGTTCTACCCGCTGCCCGGAACGCTACGCAGGGCAAAAGCGATTCTCGTCCTCCGTGCTTGCTTTTGCTCAGAAAGAGCCGTGGTGTGCGTTTTCGCCGGAAAACGCGTTTTCGGCCGAAAACGTGTACGTTTGCACTTCCCGGCCACAGGGAAGCTGCTAGCCGGGAATTCTCTGCCTGGTTCTACCCGCTGCCCGGAACGCTACGCAGGGCAAAAGCGATTCTCGTCCTCCGTGCTTGCTTTTTCTCAGAAAGAGCCGTGGTGTGCGTTTTCACTGGAAAACGCGTTTTCGGCCGAAAACGTGTACGTTTGCACTTCCCGGCCACAGGGAAGCTGCTAGACGGGAGTTCTCTGCCTGGTTCTACCCGCTGCCCGGAACGCTACGCAGGGCAAAAGCGATTCTCGTCCTCCGTGCTTGCTTTTTCTCAGAAAGAGCCGTGGTGTGCGTTTTCGCCGGAAAACGCGTTTTCGGCCGAAAACGTGTACGTTTGCACTTCCCGGCCACAGGGAAGCTGCTAGCCGGCAATTCGCTGCCTATTTCTACCCGCTGCTCAGAACGCTACGCAGGGCAAAAGCGATTCTCGTCCTCCGTGCTTGCTTTTTCTCAGAAAGAGCCGTGGTGTGCGTTTTCGCCGGAAAACGCGTTTTCGGCCGAAAACGTGTACGTTTGCACTTCCCCGCCACAGCGAAGCTGCTAGCCGGGAATTCTCTGCCTGGTTCTACCCGCTGCCCGGAACGCTACGCAGGGCAAAAGCGATTCTCGTCCTCTGTGCTTGCTTTTTCTCAGAAAGAGCCATGGTGTGCTTTTTCTCCGGAAAACGCGTTTTCGGCCGGAAACGTGTACGTTTGCACTTCCCGGCCACAGGGAAGCTGCTACCCGGCAATTCTCTGCCTGGTTCTACCTGCTGCCCAGAACGCTACGCAGGGCAAAAGCGATTCTCGTCCTCCGTGCTTGCTTTTTCTCAGAAAGAGCCGTGGTGTGCGTTTTTGCCAGAAAACGCGTTTTCGGCCGAAAACGTGTACGTTTGCACATCCCGGCCACAGGGAAGCTGCTAGACGGGAATTCTCTGCCTGGTTCTACCCGCTGCCCCGAACGCTACGCAGGGCAAAAGCGATTCTCGTCCTCCGTGCTTGCTTTTTCTCAGAAAGAGCCGTGGTGTGCGTTTTCGCCGGAAAACGCGTTTTCGGCCGAAAACGTGTACGTTTGCACATCCCCGCCACAGGGAAGCTGCTAGACGGGAATTCGCTGCCTATTTCTACCCGCTGCTCAGAACGCTACGCAGGGCAAAAGCGATTCTCGTCCTCCGTGCTTGCTTTTTCTCAGAAAGAGCCGTGGTGTGCGTTTTCGCCGGAAAACGCGTTTTCGGCCGAAAACGTGTACGTTTGCACTTCCCCGCCACAGCGAAGCTGCTAGCCGGGAATTCTCTGCCTGGTTCTACCCGCTGCCCGGAACGCTACGCAGGGCAAAAGCGGTTCTCGTCCTCCGTGCTTGCTTTTTCTCAGAAAGAGCCGTGGTGTGCGTTTTCGCCGGAAAACGTGTTTTCGGCCGAAAACGTGTACGTTTGCACTTCCCGGCCACAGGGAAGCTGCTAGCCGGGAATTCTCTGCCTGGTTCTACCCGCGGCCCGGAAAGCTACGCAGGGCAAAAGCGATTCTCGTCCTCCGTGCTTGCTTTTTCTCAGAAAGAGCCGTGGTGTGCGTTTTCGCCGGAAAACGTGTTTTCGGCCGAAAACGTGTACGTTTGCACTTCCCCGCCTCAGGGAAGCTGCTAGCCGGGAATTCTCTGCCTGGTTCTACCCGCTGCCCGGAACGCTACGCAGGGCAAAAGCGATTCTCGTCCTCCGTGCTTGCTTTTTCTCAGAAAGAGCCGTGGTGTGCGTTTTCGCCGGAAAACGCGTTTTCGGCCGAAAACGTGTACGTTTGCACTTCCCGGCCACAGGGAAGCTGCTAGCCGGGAATTCTCTGCCTGGTTCTACCCGCTCTCAGAACGCTACGCAGGGCAAAAGCGATTTTCGTCCTCCGTGCTTGCTTTTTCTCAGAAAGAGCCGTGGTGTGCTTTTTCGCCGGAAAACGCGTTTTCGGCCGAAAACGTGTACGTTTGCACTTCCCGGCCACAGGGAAGCTGCTAGCCGGCAATTCGCTGCCTATTTCTACCCGCTGCTCAGAACGCTACGCAGGGCAAAAGCGATTCTCGTCCTCCGTGCTTGCTTTTTCTCAGAAAGAGCCGTGGTGTGCGTTTTCGCCGGAAAACGCGTTTTCGGCCGAAAACGTGTACGTTTGCACTTCCCCGCCACAGGGAAGCTGCTAGCCGGGAATTCTCTGCCTATTTCTACCCGCTGCTCAGAACGCTACGCAGAGCAAAAGCGATTCTCGTCCTCTGTGCTTGCTTTTTCTCAGAAAGAGCCGTGGTGTGCGTTTTCGCGGGAAAACGCGTTTTCGGCCGAAAACGTGTACGTTTGCACTTCCCCGCCTCAGGGAAGCTGCTAGCCGGGAATTCTCTGCCTGGTTCTACCCGCTGCCCGGAACGCTACGCAGGGCAAAAGTGATTCTCGTCCTCCGTGCTTGCTTTTTCTCAGAAAGAGCCGTGGTGTGCGTTTTCGCCGGAAAACGCGTTTTCGGCCGAAAACGTGTACGTTTGCACTTCCCGGCCACAGGGAAGCTGCTAGCCGGCAATTCGCTGCCTGGTTCTACCCGCTGCCCGGAACGCTACGCAGGGCAAAAGCGATTTTCGTCCTACGTGCTTGCTTTTTCTCAGAAAGAGCCGTGGTGTGCTTTTTCGCCGGAAAACGCGTTTTCGGCCGAAAACGTGTACGTTTGCACTTCCTGGCCACAGGGAAGCTGCTAGCCGGCAATTCGCTGCCTATTTCTACCCGCTGCTCAGAACGCTACGCAGGGCAAAAACGATTCTCGTCCTCCGTGCTTGCTTTTTCTCAGAAAGAGCCGTGGTGTGCGTTTTCGCCGGAAAACGCGTTTTCGGCCGAAAACGTGTACGTTTGCACTTCCCGGCCACAGGGAAGCTGCTAGCCGGGAATTCTCTGCCTGGTTCTACCCGCTGCCCGGAACGCTACGCAGGGCAAAAGCGATTCTCGTCCTCCGTGCTTGCTTTTTCTCAGAAAGAGCCGTGGTGTGCTTTTTCGCCGGAAAAAGCGTTTTCAGCCGAAAACGTGTACGTTTGCACTTCCCCGCCACAGGGAAGCTGCTAGACGGGAATTCTCTGCCTGGTTCTACCCGCTGCCAGGAACGCTACGCAGGGCAAAAACGATTCTCGTCCTCCGTGCTTGCTTTTTCTCAGAAAGAGCCATGGTGTGCTTTTTCGCCGGAAAACGCGTTTTCGGCCGAAAACGTGTACGTTTGCACTTCCCGGCCACAGGGAAGCTGCTATCCGGCAATTCGCTGCCTATTTCTACCCGCTGCTCAGAACGCTACGCAGGGCAAAAGCGATTCTCGTCCTCCGTGCTTGCTTTTTCTCAGAAAGAGCCATGGTGTGCGTTTTCGCCGGAAAACGCGTTTTCGGCCGAAAACGTGTACGTTTGCACTTCCCCGCCACAGGGAAGCTGCTAGCCGGGAATTCTCTGCCTGGTTCTAACCGCTGCCCGGAACGCTACGCAGGGCAAAAGCGATTCTCGTACTCCGTGCTTGCTTTTTCTCAGAAAGAGCCGTGGTGTGTGTTTTCGCCGGAAAAGGCGTTTTCGGCCGAAAACGTGTACGTTTGCACTTCCAGGCCACAGGGAAGCTGCTAGCCGGGAATTCTCTGCCTGGTTCTACCCGCTGCCCGGAACGCTACGCAGGGCAAAAGCGATTCTTGTCCTCCGTGCTTGCTTTTTCTCAGAAAGAGCCGTGGTGTGCGTTTTCGCCGGAAAACGCGTTTTCGGCCGAAAACGTGTACGTTTGCACTTCCCGGCCACAGGGAAGCTGCTAGCCTGGAATTCTCTGCCTGGTTCTACCCGCTGCCCGGAACGCTACGCAGGGCAAAAGCGATTCTCGTCCTCCGTGCTTGCTTTTTCTCAGAAAGAGCCGTGGTGTGCGTTTTCGCCGGAAAACGCGTTTTCGGCCGAAAACGTGTACGTTTGCACTTCCCGGCCACAGGGAAGCTGCTAGCCGGGAATTCTCTGCCTGGTTCTACCCGCTGCCCGGAACACTACGCAGGGCAAAAGCGATTCTCGTCCTCCGTGCTTGCTTTTTCTCAGAAAGAGCCGTGGTGTGCGTTTTCGCCGGAAAACGCGTTTTCGGCCGAAAACGTGTACGTTTGCAATTCCCGGCCGCAGGGAAGATGCTAGCCGGGAATTCTCTGCCTGGTTCTACCCGCTGCCCGGAACGCTACGCAGGGCAAAAGCGATTCTCGTCCTCCGTGCTTGCTTTTTCTCAGAAAGAGCCGTGGTGTGCGTTTTCGCCGGAAAACGCATTTTCGGCCGAAAACGTGTACGTTTGCACTTTCCCGCCTCAGGGAAGCTGCTAGATGGGAATTCTCTGCCTGGTTCTACCCGCTGCCCGGAACGCTACGCAGGGCAAAAGCGGTTCTCGTCCTCCGTGCTTGCTTTTTCTCAGAAAGAGCCATGGTGTGCTTTTTCGCCGGAAAACGCGTTTTCGGCCGAAAACGTGTACGTTTGCACTTCCCGGCCACAGGGAAGCTGCTAGCTGGCAATTCGCTGCCTATTTCTACCCGCTGCTCAGAACGCTACGCAGGGCAAAAGCGATTCTCGTCCTCCGTGCTTGCTTTTTCTCAGAAAGAGCCGTGGTGTGCGTTTTCGCCGGAAAACGCGTTTTCGGCCGAAAACGTGTACGTTTGCCCTTCCCCGCCACAGGGAAGCTGCTAGCCGGGAATTCTCTTCCTGGTTCTACCCGCTGCCCGGAACGCTACGCAGGGCAAAAGCGATTCTCGTCCTCCGTGCTTGCTTTTTCTCAGAAAGAGCCGTGGTGTGCGTTTTCGCGGGAAAACGCGTTTTCGGCCGAAAACGTGTACGTTTGCACTTCCCGGCCACAGGGAAGCTGCTAGCCGGGAATTCTCTGCCTGGTTCTACCCGCTGCCCGGAACGCTACGCAGGGCAAAAGCGATTCTCGTCCTCCGTGCTTGCTTTTTCTCAGAAAGAGCCGTGGTGTGCGTTTTCGCCGGAAAACGCGTTTTCGGCCGAAAACGTGTACGTTTGCACTTCCCGGCCACAGGGAAGCTGCTAGCCGGCAATTAGCTGCCTATTTCTACCCGCTGCTCAGAACGCTACGCAGGGCAAAAGCGATTCTCGTCCTCCGTGCTTGCTTTTTCTCAGAAAGAGCCGTGGTGTGCGTTTTCGCCGGAAAACGCGTTTTCGGCCGAAAACGTGTACGTTTGCACTTCCCCGCCACAGGGAAGCTGCTAGCCGGGAATTCTCTGCCTGGTTCTACCCGCTGCCCGGAACGCTACGCAGGGCAAAAGCGATTCTCGTCCTCCGTGCTTGCTTTTTCTCAGAAAGAGCCGTGGTGTGCGTTTTCGCCGGAAAACGCGTTTTCGGCCGAAAACGTGTACGTTTGCAATTCCCCGCCACAGGGAAGCTGCTAGACGGGAATTCTCTGCCTGGTTCTACCCGCTGACAGGAACGCTACGCAGGGCAAAAACGATTCTCGTCCTCCGTGCTTGCTTTTTCTCAGAAAGAGCAATGGTGTGCTTTTTCGCCGGAAAACGCGTTTTCGGCCGAAAACGTGTACGTTTGCACTTCCCGGCCACAGGGAAGCTGCTAGCCGGCAATTCGCTGCCTATTTCTACTCGCTGCTCAGAACGCTACGCAGGGCAAAAGCGATTCTCGTCCTCCGTGCTTGCTTTTTCTCAGAAAGAGCCATGGTGTGCGTTTTCGCCGGAAAACGCGTTTTCGGCCGAAAACGTGTACGTTTGCACTTCCCCGCCACAGGGAAGCTGCTAGCCGGGAATTCTCTGCCTGGTTCTAACCGCTGCCCGGAACGCTACGCAGGGCAAAAGCGATTCTCGTCCTCCGTGCTTGCTTTTTCTCAGAAAGAGCCGTGGTGTGCGTTTTCGCCGGAAAACGCGTTTTCGGCCGAAAACGTGTACGTTTGCACTTCCCCGCCTCAGGGAAGCTGCTAGCCGGGAATTCTCTGCCTGGTTCTACCCGCTGCCCGGAACACTACGCAGGGCAAAAGCGATTCTCGTCCTCCGTGCTTGCTTTTTCTCAGAAAGAGCCGTGGTGTGCGTTTTCGCCGGAAAACGCGTTTTCGGCCGAAAACGTGTACGTTTGCACTTCCCGGCCACAGGGAAGATGCTAGCCGGGAATTCTCTGCCTGGTTCTACCCGCTGCCCGGAACGCTACGCAGGGCAAAAGCGATTCTCGTCCTCCGTGCTTGCTTTTTCTCAGAAAGAGCCGTGGTGTGCGTTTTCGCCGGAAAACGCATTTTCGGCCGAAAACGTGTACGTTTGCACTTTCCCGCCTCAGGGAAGCTGCTAGACGGGAATTCTCTGCCTGGTTCTACCCGCTGCCCGGAACGCTACGCAGGGCAAAAGCGGTTCTCGTCCTCCGTGCTTGCTTTTTCTCAGAAAGAGCCATGGTGTGCTTTTTCGCCGGAAAACGCGTTTTCGGCCAAAAACGTGTACGTTTGCACTTCCCGGCCACAGGGAAGCTGCTAGCCGGCAATTCGCTGCCTATTTCTACCCGCTGCTCAGAACGCTACGCAGGGCAAAAGCGATTCTCGTCCTCCGTGCTTGCTTTTTCTCAGAAAGAGCCGTGGTGTGCGTTTTCGCCGGAAAACGCGTTTTCGGCCGAAAACGTGTACGTTTGCCCTTCCCCGCCACAGGGAAGCTGCTAGCCGGGAATTCTCTGCCTGGTTCTACCCGCTGCCCGGAACGCTACGCAGGGCAAAAGCGATTCTCGTCCTCCGTGCTTGCTTTTTCTCAGAAAGAGCCGTGGTGTGCGTTTTCGCGGGAAAACGCGTTTTCGGCCGAAAACGTGTACGTTTGCACTTCCCCGCCACAGGGAAGCTGCTAGCCGGGAATTCTCTGTCTGGTTCTACCCGCTGCCCGGAACGCTACGCAGGGCAAAAGCGATTCTCGTCCTCCGTGCTTGCTTTTTCTCAGAAAGAGCCGTGGTGTGCGTTTTCGCCGGAAAACGCTTTTTCGGCCGAAAACGTGTACGTTTGCACTTCCCGGCCACAGGGAAGCTGCTAGCCGGGAATTCTCTGCCTGGTTCTACCCGCTGCCCGGAACGCTACGCAGGGCAAAAGCGATTTTCGTCCTCCGTGCTTGCTTTTTCTCAGAAAGAGCCGTGGTGTGCTTTTTCGCCGGAAAACGCGTTTTCGGCCGAAAACGTGTACGTTTGCACTTCCCGGCCACAGGGAAGCTGCTAGCCGGCAATTCGCTGCCTATTTCTACCCGCTGCTCAGAACGCTACGCAGGGCAAAAGCGATTCTCGTCCTCCGTGCTTGCTTTTTCTCAGAAAGAGCCGTGGTGTGCGTTTTCGCCGGAAAACGCGTTTTCGGCCGAAAACGTGTACGTTTGCACTTCCCGGCCACAGGGAAGCTGCTAGCCGGGAATTCGCTGCCTGGTTCTACCCGCTGCCCGGAACGCTACGCAGGGCAAAAGCGATTCTCGTCCTCCGTGCATGCTTTTTCTCAGAAAGAGCCGTGGTGTGCGTTTTCGCCGTAAAACGCGTTTTCGGCCGAAAACGTGTACGTTTGCACTTCCCCGCCACAGCGAAGCTGCTAGCCGGGAATTCTCTGCCTGGTTCTACCCGCTGCCCGGAACGCTACGCAGGGCAAAAGCGATTCTCGTCCTCCGTGCTTGCTTTTTCTCAGAAAGAGCCATGGTGTGCTTTTTCGCCGGAAAACGCGTTTTCGGCCGAAAACGTGTACGTTTGCACTTCCCGGCCACAGGGAAGCTGCTAGCCGGCAATTCGCTGCATATTTCTACCCGCTGCTCAGAACGCTACGCAGGGCAAAAGCGATTCTCGTCCTCCGTGCTTGCTTTTTCTCAGAAAGAGCCGTGGTGTGCGTTTTCGCCGGAAAACGCGTTTTCGGCCGAAAACGTGTACGTTTGCACTTCCCCGCCACAGGGAAGCTGCTAGCCGGGAATTCTCTGCCTGGTTCTACCCGCTGCCCGGAACGCTACGCAGGGCAAAAGCGATTCTCGTCCTCCGTGCTTGCTTTTTCTCAGAAAGAGCCATGGTGTGCTTTTTCGCTGGAAAACGCGTTTTCGGCCGGAAACGTGTACGTTTGCACTTCCCGGCCACAGGGAAGCTGCTAGCCGGGAATTCTCTGCCTGGTTCTACCCGCTGCCCGGAACGCTACGCAGGGCAAAAGCGATTCTCGTCCTCCGTGCTTGCTTTTTCTCAGAAAGAGCCGTGGTGTGCGTTTTCGCCGGAAAACGCGTTTTAGGCCGAAAACGTGTACGTTTGCCCTTCCCCGCCACAGGGAAGCTGCTAGCCGGGAATTCTCTTCCTGGTTCTACCCGCTGCCCGGAACGCTACGCAGGGCAAAAGCGATTCTTGTCCTCCGTGCTTGCTTTTTCTCAGAAAGAGCCGTGGTGTGCGTTTTCGCCGGAAAACGCGTTTTCGGCCGAAAACGTGTACGTTTGCACTTCCCGGCCACAGGGAAGCTGCTAGCCGGGAATTCTCTGCCTGGTTCTACCCGCTGCCCGGAACGCTACGCAGGGCAAAAGCGATTCTCGTCCTCCGTGCTTGCTTTTTCTCAGAAAGAGCCGTGGTGTGCGTTTTCGCCGGAAAACGCGTTTTCGGCCGAAAACGTGTACGTTTGCACTTCCCGGCCACAGGGAAGCTGCTAGCCGGCAATTAGCTGCCTATTTCTACCCGCTGCTCAGAACGCTACGCAGGGCAAAAGCGATTCTCGTCCTCCGTGCTTGCTTTTTCTCAGAAAGAGCCGTGGTGTGCGTTTTCGCCGGAAAACGCGTTTTCGGCCGAAAACGTGTACGTTTGCACTTCCCCGCCACAGGGAAGCTACTAGCCGGCAATTCGCTGCCTATTTCTACCCGCTGCTCAGAACGCTACGCAGGGCAAAAGCGATTCTCGTCCTCCGTGCTTGCTTTTTCTCAGAAAGAGCCGTGGTGTGCGTTTTCGCCGGAAAACGCGTTTTCGGCCGAAAACGTGTACGTTTGCACTTCCCCGCCACAGGGAAGCTGCTAGCCGGGAATTCTCTGCCTATTTCTACCCGCTGCTCAGAACGCTACGCAGAGCAAAAGCGATTCTCGTCCTCTGTGCTTGCTTTTTCTCAGAAAGAGCCGTGGTGTGCGTTTTCGCGGGAAAACGCGTTTTCGGCCGAAAACGTGTACGTTTGCACTTCCCCGCCTCAGGGAAGCTGCTAGCCGGGAATTCTCTGCCTGGTTCTACCCGCTGCCCGGAACGCTACGCAGGGCAAAAGTGATTCTCGTCCTCCGTGCTTGCTTTTTCTCAGAAAGAGCCGTGGTGTGCGTTTTCGCCGGAAAACGCGTTTTCGGCCGAAAACGTGTACGTTTGCACTTCCCGGCCACAGGGAAGCTGCTAGCCGGCAATTCGCTGCCTGGTTCTACCCGCTGCCCGGAACGCTACGCAGGGCAAAAGCGATTTTCGTCCTACGTGCTTGCTTTTTCTCAGAAAGAGCCGTGGTGTGCTTTTTCGCCGGAAAACGCGTTTTCGGCCGAAAACGTGTACGTTTGCACTTCCTGGCCACAGGGAAGCTGCTAGCCGGCAATTCGCTGCCTATTTCTACCCGCTGCTCAGAACGCTACGCAGGGCAAAAACGATTCTCGTCCTCCGTGCTTGCTTTTTCTCAGAAAGAGCCGTGGTGTGCGTTTTCGCCGGAAAACGCGTTTTCGGCCGAAAACGTGTACGTTTGCACTTCCCGGCCACAGGGAAGCTGCTAGCCGGGAATTCTCTGCCTGGTTCTACCCGCTGCCCGGAACGCTACGCAGGGCAAAAGCGATTCTCGTCCTCCGTGCTTGCTTTTTCTCAGAAAGAGCCGTGGTGTGCTTTTTCGCCGGAAAAAGCGTTTTCAGCCGAAAACGTGTACGTTTGCACTTCCCCGCCACAGGGAAGCTGCTAGACGGGAATTCTCTGCCTGGTTCTACCCGCTGCCAGGAACGCTACGCAGGGCAAAAACGATTCTCGTCCTCCGTGCTTGCTTTTTCTCAGAAAGAGCCATGGTGTGCTTTTTCGCCGGAAAACGCGTTTTCGGCCGAAAACGTGTACGTTTGCACTTCCCGGCCACAGGGAAGCTGCTATCCGGCAATTCGCTGCCTATTTCTACCCGCTGCTCAGAACGCTACGCAGGGCAAAAGCGATTCTCGTCCTCCGTGCTTGCTTTTTCTCAGAAAGAGCCATGGTGTGCGTTTTCGCCGGAAAACGCGTTTTCGGCCGAAAACGTGTACGTTTGCACTTCCCCGCCACAGGGAAGCTGCTAGCCGGGAATTCTCTGCCTGGTTCTAACCGCTGCCCGGAACGCTACGCAGGGCAAAAGCGATTCTCGTACTCCGTGCTTGCTTTTTCTCAGAAAGAGCCGTGGTGTGTGTTTTCGCCGGAAAAGGCGTTTTCGGCCGAAAACGTGTACGTTTGCACTTCCAGGCCACAGGGAAGCTGCTAGCCGGGAATTCTCTGCCTGGTTCTACCCGCTGCCCGGAACGCTACGCAGGGCAAAAGCGATTCTTGTCCTCCGTGCTTGCTTTTTCTCAGAAAGAGCCGTGGTGTGCGTTTTCGCCGGAAAACGCGTTTTCGGCCGAAAACGTGTACGTTTGCACTTCCCGGCCACAGGGAAGCTGCTAGCCTGGAATTCTCTGCCTGGTTCTACCCGCTGCCCGGAACGCTACGCAGGGCAAAAGCGATTCTCGTCCTCCGTGCTTGCTTTTTCTCAGAAAGAGCCGTGGTGTGCGTTTTCGCCGGAAAACGCGTTTTCGGCCGAAAACGTGTACGTTTGCACTTCCCGGCCACAGGGAAGCTGCTAGCCGGGAATTCTCTGCCTGGTTCTACCCGCTGCCCGGAACACTACGCAGGGCAAAAGCGATTCTCGTCCTCCGTGCTTGCTTTTTCTCAGAAAGAGCCGTGGTGTGCGTTTTCGCCGGAAAACGCGTTTTCGGCCGAAAACGTGTACGTTTGCAATTCCCGGCCGCAGGGAAGATGCTAGCCGGGAATTCTCTGCCTGGTTCTACCCGCTGCCCGGAACGCTACGCAGGGCAAAAGCGATTCTCGTCCTCCGTGCTTGCTTTTTTTCAGAAAGAGCCGTTGTGTGCGTTTTCGCCGGAAAACGCATTTTCGGCCGAAAACGTGTACGTTTGCACTTTCCCGCCTCAGGGAAGCTGCTAGATGGGAATTCTCTGCCTGGTTCTACCCGCTGCCCGGAACGCTACGCAGGGCAAAAGCGGTTCTCGTCCTCCGTGCTTGCTTTTTCTCAGAAAGAGCCATGGTGTGCTTTTTCGCCGGAAAACGCGTTTTCGGCCGAAAACGTGTACGTTTGCACTTCCCGGCCACAGGGAAGCTGCTAGCTGGCAATTCGCTGCCTATTTCTACCCGCTGCTCAGAACGCTACGCAGGGCAAAAGCGATTCTCGTCCTCCGTGCTTGCTTTTTCTCAGAAAGAGCCGTGGTGTGCGTTTTCGCCGGAAAACGCGTTTTCGGCCGAAAACGTGTACGTTTGCCCTTCCCCGCCACAGGGAAGCTGCTAGCCGGGAATTCTCTTCCTGGTTCTACCCGCTGCCCGGAACGCTACGCAGGGCAAAAGCGATTCTCGTCCTCCGTGCTTGCTTTTTCTCAGAAAGAGCCGTGGTGTGCGTTTTCGCGGGAAAACGCGTTTTCGGCCGAAAACGTGTACGTTTGCACTTCCCGGCCACAGGGAAGCTGCTAGCCGGGAATTCTCTGCCTGGTTCTACCCGCTGCCCGGAACGCTACGCAGGGCAAAAGCGATTCTCGTCCTCCGTGCTTGCTTTTTCTCAGAAAGAGCCGTGGTGTGCGTTTTCGCCGGAAAACGCGTTTTCGGCCGAAAACGTGTACGTTTGCACTTCCCGGCCACAGGGAAGCTGCTAGCCGGCAATTAGCTGCCTATTTCTACCCGCTGCTCAGAACGCTACGCAGGGCAAAAGCGATTCTCGTCCTCCGTGCTTGCTTTTTCTCAGAAAGAGCCGTGGTGTGCGTTTTCGCCGGAAAACGCGTTTTCGGCCGAAAACGTGTACGTTTGCACTTCCCCGCCACAGGGAAGCTGCTAGCCGGGAATTCTCTGCCTGGTTCTACCCGCTGCCCGGAACGCTACGCAGGGCAAAAGCGATTCTCGTCCTCCGTGCTTGCTTTTTCTCAGAAAGAGCCGTGGTGTGCGTTTTCGCCGGAAAACGCGTTTTCGGCCGAAAACGTGTACGTTTGCAATTCCCCGCCACAGGGAAGCTGCTAGACGGGAATTCTCTGCCTGGTTCTACCCGCTGACAGGAACGCTACGCAGGGCAAAAACGATTCTCGTCCTCCGTGCTTGCTTTTTCTCAGAAAGAGCAATGGTGTGCTTTTTCGCCGGAAAACGCGTTTTCGGCCGAAAACGTGTACGTTTGCACTTCCCGGCCACAGGGAAGCTGCTAGCCGGCAATTCGCTGCCTATTTCTACTCGCTGCTCAGAACGCTACGCAGGGCAAAAGCGATTCTCGTCCTCCGTGCTTGCTTTTTCTCAGAAAGAGCCATGGTGTGCGTTTTCGCCGGAAAACGCGTTTTCGGCCGAAAACGTGTACGTTTGCACTTCCCCGCCACAGGGAAGCTGCTAGCCGGGAATTCTCTGCCTGGTTCTAACCGCTGCCCGGAACGCTACGCAGGGCAAAAGCGATTCTCGTCCTCCGTGCTTGCTTTTTCTCAGAAAGAGCCGTGGTGTGCGTTTTCGCCGGAAAACGCGTTTTCGGCCGAAAACGTGTACGTTTGCACTTCCCCGCCTCAGGGAAGCTGCTAGCCGGGAATTCTCTGCCTGGTTCTACCCGCTGCCCGGAACACTACGCAGGGCAAAAGCGATTCTCGTCCTCCGTGCTTGCTTTTTCTCAGAAAGAGCCGTGGTGTGCGTTTTCGCCGGAAAACGCGTTTTCGGCCGAAAACGTGTACGTTTGCACTTCCCGGCCACAGGGAAGATGCTAGCCGGGAATTCTCTGCCTGGTTCTACCCGCTGCCCGGAACGCTACGCAGGGCAAAAGCGATTCTCGTCCTCCGTGCTTGCTTTTTCTCAGAAAGAGCCGTGGTGTGCGTTTTCGCCGGAAAACGCATTTTCGGCCGAAAACGTGTACGTTTGCACTTTCCCGCCTCAGGGAAGCTGCTAGACGGGAATTCTCTGCCTGGTTCTACCCGCTGCCCGGAACGCTACGCAGGGCAAAAGCGGTTCTCGTCCTCCGTGCTTGCTTTTTCTCAGAAAGAGCCATGGTGTGCTTTTTCGCCGGAAAACGCGTTTTCGGCCAAAAACGTGTACGTTTGCACTTCCCGGCCACAGGGAAGCTGCTAGCCGGCAATTCGCTGCCTATTTCTACCCGCTGCTCAGAACGCTACGCAGGGCAAAAGCGATTCTCGTCCTCCGTGCTTGCTTTTTCTCAGAAAGAGCCGTGGTGTGCGTTTTCGCCGGAAAACGCGTTTTCGGCCGAAAACGTGTACGTTTGCCCTTCCCCGCCACAGGGAAGCTGCTAGCCGGGAATTCTCTGCCTGGTTCTACCCGCTGCCCGGAACGCTACGCAGGGCAAAAGCGATTCTCGTCCTCCGTGCTTGCTTTTTCTCAGAAAGAGCCGTGGTGTGCGTTTTCGCGGGAAAACGCGTTTTCGGCCGAAAACGTGTACGTTTGCACTTCCCCGCCACAGGGAAGCTGCTAGCCGGGAATTCTCTGTCTGGTTCTACCCGCTGCCCGGAACGCTACGCAGGGCAAAAGCGATTCTCGTCCTCCGTGCTTGCTTTTTCTCAGAAAGAGCCGTGGTGTGCGTTTTCGCCGGAAAACGCTTTTTCGGCCGAAAACGTGTACGTTTGCACTTCCCGGCCACAGGGAAGCTGCTAGCCGGGAATTCTCTGCCTGGTTCTACCCGCTGCCCGGAACGCTACGCAGGGCAAAAGCGATTTTCGTCCTCCGTGCTTGCTTTTTCTCAGAAAGAGCCGTGGTGTGCTTTTTCGCCGGAAAACGCGTTTTCGGCCGAAAACGTGTACGTTTGCACTTCCCGGCCACAGGGAAGCTGCTAGCCGGCAATTCGCTGCCTATTTCTACCCGCTGCTCAGAACGCTACGCAGGGCAAAAGCGATTCTCGTCCTCCGTGCTTGCTTTTTCTCAGAAAGAGCCGTGGTGTGCGTTTTCGCCGGAAAACGCGTTTTCGGCCGAAAACGTGTACGTTTGCACTTCCCGGCCACAGGGAAGCTGCTAGCCGGGAATTCGCTGCCTGGTTCTACCCGCTGCCCGGAACGCTACGCAGGGCAAAAGCGATTCTCGTCCTCCGTGCATGCTTTTTCTCAGAAAGAGCCGTGGTGTGCGTTTTCGCCGTAAAACGCGTTTTCGGCCGAAAACGTGTACGTTTGCACTTCCCCGCCACAGCGAAGCTGCTAGCCGGGAATTCTCTGCCTGGTTCTACCCGCTGCCCGGAACGCTACGCAGGGCAAAAGCGATTCTCGTCCTCCGTGCTTGCTTTTTCTCAGAAAGAGCCATGGTGTGCTTTTTCGCCGGAAAACGCGTTTTCGGCCGAAAACGTGTACGTTTGCACTTCCCGGCCACAGGGAAGCTGCTAGCCGGCAATTCGCTGCATATTTCTACCCGCTGCTCAGAACGCTACGCAGGGCAAAAGCGATTCTCGTCCTCCGTGCTTGCTTTTTCTCAGAAAGAGCCGTGGTGTGCGTTTTCGCCGGAAAACGCGTTTTCGGCCGAAAACGTGTACGTTTGCACTTCCCCGCCACAGGGAAGCTGCTAGCCGGGAATTCTCTGCCTGGTTCTACCCGCTGCCCGGAACGCTACGCAGGGCAAAAGCGATTCTCGTCCTCCGTGCTTGCTTTTTCTCAGAAAGAGCCATGGTGTGCTTTTTCGCTGGAAAACGCGTTTTCGGCCGGAAACGTGTACGTTTGCACTTCCCGGCCACAGGGAAGCTGCTAGCCGGGAATTCTCTGCCTGGTTCTACCCGCTGCCCGGAACGCTACGCAGGGCAAAAGCGATTCTCGTCCTCCGTGCTTGCTTTTTCTCAGAAAGAGCCGTGGTGTGCGTTTTCGCCGGAAAACGCGTTTTAGGCCGAAAACGTGTACGTTTGCCCTTCCCCGCCACAGGGAAGCTGCTAGCCGGGAATTCTCTTCCTGGTTCTACCCGCTGCCCGGAACGCTACGCAGGGCAAAAGCGATTCTCGTCCTCCGTGCTTGCTTTTTCTCAGAAAGAGCCGTGGTGTGCGTTTTCGCCGGAAAACGCGTTTTCGGCCGAAAACGTGTACGTTTGCACTTCCCGGCCACAGGGAAGCTGCTAGCCGGGAATTCTCTGCCTGGTTCTACCCGCTGCCCGGAACGCTACGCAGGGCAAAAGCGATTCTCGTCCTCCGTGCTTGCTTTTTCTCAGAAAGAGCCGTGGTGTGCGTTTTCGCCGGAAAACGCGTTTTCGGCCGAAAACGTGTACGTTTGCACTTCCCGGCCACAGGGAAGCTGCTAGCCGGCAATTAGCTGCCTATTTCTACCCGCTGCTCAGAACGCTACGCAGGGCAAAAGCGATTCTCGTCCTCCGTGCTTGCTTTTTCTCAGAAAGAGCCGTGGTGTGCGTTTTCGCCGGAAAACGCGTTTTCGGCCGAAAACGTGTACGTTTGCACTTCCCCGCCACAGGGAAGCTGCTAGCCGGGAATTCTCTGCCTGGTTCTACCCGCTGCCCGGAACGCTACGCAGGGCAAAAGCGATTCTCGTCCTCCGTGCTTGCTTTTTCTCAGAAAGAGCCGTGGTGTGCGTTTTCGCCGGAAAACGCGTTTTCGGCCGAAAACTTGTACGTTTGCACTTCCCGGCCACAGGGAAGCTGCTAGCCGGGAATTCGCTGCCTATTTATACCCGCTGCTCAGAACGCTACGCAGGGCAAAAGCGATTCTCGTCCTCCGTGCTTGCTTTTTCTCAGAAAGAGCCGTGGTGTGCGTTTTCGCCGGAAAACGCGTTTTCAGCCGAAAACGTGTACGTTTGCAATTCCCCGCCACAGGGAAGCTGCTAGACGGGAATTCTCTGCCTGGTTCTACCCGCTGACAGGAACGCTACGCAGGGCAAAAACGATTCTCGTCCTCCGTGCTTGCTTTTTCTCAGAAAGAGCAATGGTGTGCTTTTTCGCCGGAAAACGCGTTTTCGGCCGAAAACGTGTACGTTTGCACTTCCCGGGCACAGGGAAGCTGCTAGCCGGCAATTCGCTGCCTATTTCTACCCGCTGCTCAGAACGCTACGCAGGGCAAAAGCGATTCTCGTCCTCCGTGCTTGCTTTTTCTCAGAAAGAGCCATGGTGTGCGTTTTCGCCGGAAAACGCGTTTTCGGCCGAAAACGTGTACGTTTGCACTTCCCCGCCACAGGGAAGCTGCTAGCCGGGAATTCTCTGCCTGGTTCTAACCGCTGCCCGGAACGCTACGCAGGGCAAAAGCGATTCTCGTCCTCCGTGCTTGCTTTTTCTCAGAAAGAGCCGTGGTGTGTGTTTTCGCCGGAAAAGGAGTTTTCGGCCGAAAACGTGTACGTTTGCACTTCCAGGCCACAGGGAAGCTGCTAGCCGGGAATTCTCTGCCTGGTTCTACCCGCTGCCCGGAACGCTACGCAGGGCAAAAGCGATTCTCGTCCTCCGTGCTTGCTTTTTCTCAGAAAGAGCCGTGGTGTGCGTTTTCGCGTGAAAACGCGTTTTCGGCCGAAAACGTGTACGTTTGCACTTCCCGGCCACAGGGAAGCTGCTAGCCGGGAATTCTCTGCCTGGTTCTACCCGCTGCCCGGAACGCTACGCAGGGCAAAAGCGATTCTCGTCCTCCGTGCTTGCTTTTTCTCAGAAAGAGCCGTGGTGTGCGTTTTCGCCGGAAAACGCGTTTTCGGCCGAAAACGTGTACGTTTGCACTTCCCCGCCTCAGGGAAGCTGCTAGCCGGGAATTCTCTGCCTGGTTCTACCCGCTGCCCGGAACACTACGCAGGGCAAAAGCGATTCTCGTCCTCCGTGCTTGCTTTTTCTCAGAAAGAGCCGTGGTGTGCGTTTTCGCCGGAAAACGCGTTTTCGGCCGAAAACGTGTACGTTTGCACTTCCCGGCCACAGGGAAGATGCTAGCCGGGAATTCTCTGCCTGGTTCTACCCGCTGCCCGGAACGCTACGCAGGGCAAAAGCGATTCTCGTCCTCCGTGCTTGCTTTTTCTCAGAAAGAGCCGTGGTGTGCGTTTTCGCCGGAAAACGCATTTTCGGCCGAAAACGTGTACGTTTGCACTTTCCCGCCTCAGGGAAGCTGCTAGACGGGAATTCTCTGCCTGGTTCTACCCGCTGCCCGGAACGCTACGCAGGGCAAAAGCGGTTCTCGTCCTCCGTGCTTGCTTTTTCTCAGAAAGAGCCATGGTGTGCTTTTTCGCCGGAAAACGCGTTTTCGGCCGAAAACGTGTACGTTTGCACTTCCCGGCCACAGGGAAGCTGCTAGCCGGCAATTCGCTGCCTATTTCTACCCGCTGCTCAGAACGCTACGCAGGGCAAAAGCGATTCTCGTCCTCCGTGCTTGCTTTTTCTCAGAAAGAGCCGTGGTGTGCGTTTTCGCCGGAAAACGCGTTTTCGGCCGAAAACGTGTACGTTTGCCCTTCCCCGCCACAGGGAAGCTGCTAGCCGGGAATTCTCTGCCTGGTTCTACCCGCTGCCCGGAACGCTACGCAGGGCAAAAGCGATTCTCGTCCTCCGTGCTTGCTTTTTCTCAGAAAGAGCCGTGGTGTGCGTTTTCGCGGGAAAACGCGTTTTCGGCCGAAAACGTGTACGTTTGCACTTCCCCGCCACAGGGAAGCTGCTAGCCGGGAATTCTCTGCCTGGTTCTACCCGCTGCCCGGAACGCTACGCAGGGCAAAAGCGATTCTCGTCCTCCGTGCTTGCTTTTTCTCAGAAAGAGCCGTGGTGTGCGTTTTCGCCGGAAAACGCTTTTTCGGCCGAAAACGTGTACGTTTGCACTTCCCGGCCACAGGGAAGCTGCTAGCCGGGAATTCTCTGCCTGGTTCTACCCGCTGCCCGGAACGCTACGCAGGGCAAAAGCGATTTTCGTCCTCCGTGCTTGCTTTTTCTCAGAAAGAGCCGTGGTGTGCTTTTTCGCCGGAAAACGCGTTTTCGGCCGAAAACGTGTACGTTTGCACTTCCCGGCCACAGGGAAGCTGCTAGCCGGCAATTCGCTGCCTATTTCTACCCGCTGCTCAGAACGCTACGCAGGGCAAAAGCGATTCTCGTCCTCCGTGCTTGCTTTTTCTCAGAAAGAGCCGTGGTGTGCGTTTTCGCCGGAAAACGCGTTTTCGGCCGAAAACGTGTACGTTTGCACTTCCCGGCCACAGGGAAGCTGCTAGCCGGGAATTCGCTGCCTGGTTCTACCCGCTGCCCGGAACGCTACGCAGGGCAAAAGCGATTCTCGTCCTCCGTGCTTGCTTTTTCTCAGAAAGAGCCGTGGTGTGCGTTTTCGCCGGAAAACGCGTTTTCGGCCGAAAACGTGTACGTTTGCACTTCCCGGCCACAGGGAAGATGCTAGCCGGGAATTCTCTGCCTGGTTCTACCCGCTGCCCGGAACGCTACGCAGGGCAAAAGCGATTCTCGTCCTCCGTGCTTGCTTTTTCTCAGAAAGAGCCGTGGTGTGCGTTTTCGCCGGAAAACGCATTTTCGGCCGAAAACGTGTACGTTTGCACTTTCCCGCCTCAGGGAAGCTGCTAGACGGGAATTCTCTGCCTGGTTCTACCCGCTGCCCGGAACGCTACGCAGGGCAAAAGCGGTTCTCGTCCTCCGTGCTTGCTTTTTCTCAGAAAGAGCCATGGTGTGCTTTTTCGCCGGAAAACGCGTTTTCGGCCGAAAACGTGTACGTTTGCACTTCCCGGCCACAGGGAAGCTGCTAGCCGGCAATTCGCTGCCTATTTCTACCCGCTGCTCAGAACGCTACGCAGGGCAAAAGCGATTCTCGTCCTCCGTGCTTGCTTTTTCTCAGAAAGAGCCGTGGTGTGCGTTTTCGCCGGAAAACGCGTTTTCGGCCGAAAACGTGTACGTTTGCCCTTCCCCGCCACAGGGAAGCTGCTAGCCGGGAATTCTCTGCCTGGTTCTACCCGCTGCCCGGAACGCTACGCAGGGCAAAAGCGATTCTCGTCCTCCGTGCTTGCTTTTTCTCAGAAAGAGCCGTGGTGTGCGTTTTCGCGGGAAAACGCGTTTTCGGCCGAAAACGTGTACGTTTGCACTTCCCCGCCACAGGGAAGCTGCTAGCCGGGAATTCTCTGCCTGGTTCTACCCGCTGCCCGGAACGCTACGCAGGGCAAAAGCGATTCTCGTCCTCCGTGCTTGCTTTTTCTCAGAAAGAGCCGTGGTGTGCGTTTTCGCCGGAAAACGCTTTTTCGGCCGAAAACGTGTACGTTTGCACTTCCCGGCCACAGGGAAGCTGCTAGCCGGGAATTCTCTGCCTGGTTCTACCCGCTGCCCGGAACGCTACGCAGGGCAAAAGCGATTTTCGTCCTCCGTGCTTGCTTTTTCTCAGAAAGAGCCGTGGTGTGCTTTTTCGCCGGAAAACGCGTTTTCGGCCGAAAACGTGTACGTTTGCACTTCCCGGCCACAGGGAAGCTGCTAGCCGGCAATTCGCTGCCTATTTCTACCCGCTGCTCAGAACGCTACGCAGGGCAAAAGCGATTCTCGTCCTCCGTGCTTGCTTTTTCTCAGAAAGAGCCGTGGTGTGCGTTTTCGCCGGAAAACGCGTTTTCGGCCGAAAACGTGTACGTTTGCACTTCCCGGCCACAGGGAAGCTGCTAGCCGGGAATTCGCTGCCTGGTTCTACCCGCTGCCCGGAACGCTACGCAGGGCAAAAGCGATTCTCGTCCTCCGTGCATGCTTTTTCTCAGAAAGAGCCGTGGTGTGCGTTTTCGCCGTAAAACGCGTTTTCGGCCGAAAACGTGTACGTTTGCACTTCCCCGCCACAGCGAAGCTGCTAGCCGGGAATTCTCTGCCTGGTTCTACCCGCTGCCCGGAACGCTACGCAGGGCAAAAGCGATTCTCGTCCTCCGTGCTTGCTTTTTCTCAGAAAGAGCCATGGTGTGCTTTTTCGCCGGAAAACGCGTTTTCGGCCGAAAACGTGTACGTTTGCACTTCCCGGCCACAGGGAAGCTGCTAGCCGGCAATTCGCTGCCTATTTCTACCCGCTGCTCAGAACGCTACGCAGGGCAAAAGCGATTCTCGTCCTCCGTGCTTGATTTTTCTCAGAAAGAGCCGTGGTGTGCGTTTTCGCCGGAAAACGCGTTTTCGGCCGAAAACGTGTACGTTTGCACTTCCCCGCCACAGGGAAGCTGCTAGCCGGGAATTCTCTGCCTGGTTCTACCCGCTGCCCGGAACGCTACGCAGGGCAAAAGCGATTCTCGTCCTCCATGCTTGCTTTTTCTCAGAAAGAGCCATGGTGTGCTTTTTCGCTGGAAAACGCGTTTTCGGCCGGAAACGTGTACGTTTGCACTTCCCGGCCACAGGGAAGCTGCTAGCCGGGAATTCTCTGCCTGGTTCTACCCGCTGCCCGGAACGCTACGCAGGGCAAAAGCGATTCTCGTCCTCCGTGCTTGCTTTTTCTCAGAAAGAGCCGTGGTGTGCGTTTTCGCCGGAAAACGCGTTTTCGGCCGAAAACGTGTACGTTTGCACTTCCCGGCCACAGGGAAGCTGCTAGCCGGGAATTCTCTGCCTGGTTCTACCCGCTGCCCGGAACGCTACGCAGGGCAAAAGCGATTCTCGTCCTCCGTGCTTGCTTTTTCTCAGAAAGAGCCGTGGTGTGCGTTTTCGCCGGAAAACGCGTTTTCGGCCGAAAACGTGTACGTTTGCACTTCCAGGCCACAGGGAAGCTGCTAGCAGGGAATTCGCTGCCTGGTTCTACCCGCTGCCCGGAACGCTACGCAGGGCAAAAGCGATTCTCGTCCTCCGTGCTTGCTTTTTCTCAGAAAGAGCCGTGGTGTGCGTTTTCGCCGGAAAACGCGTTTTCGGCCGAAATCGTGTACGTTTGCACTTCCCGGCCACAGGGAAGCTGCTAGCCGGGAATTCTCTGCCTGGTTCTACCCGCTGCCCGGAACGCTACGCAGGGCAAAAGCGATTCTCGTCCTCCGTGCTTGCTTTTTCTCAGAAAGAGCCGTGGTGTGCGTTTTCGCCGGAAAACGCGTTTTCGGCCGAAAACGTGTACGTTTGCACTTCCCCGCCTCAGGGAAGCTGCTAGCCGGGAATTCTCTGCCTGGTTCTACCCGCTGCCCGGAACAGTACGCAGGGCAAAAGCGATTCTCGTCCTCCGTGCTTGCTTTTTCTCAGAAAGAGCCGTGGTGTGCGTTTTCGCCGGAAAACGCGTTTTCGGCCGAAAACGTGTACGTTTGCACTTCCCGGCCACAGGGAAGATGCTAGCCGGGAATTCTCTGCCTGGTTCTACCCGCTGCCCGGAACGCTACGCAGGGCAAAAGCGATTCTCGTCCTCCGTGCTTGCTTTTTCTCAGAAAGAGCCGTGGTGTGCGTTTTCGCCGGAAAACGCATTTTCGGCCTAAAACGTGTACGTTTGCACTTTCCCGCCTCAGGGAAGCTGCTAGACGGGAATTCTCTGCCTGGTTCTACCCGCTGCCCGGAACGCTACGCAGGGCAAAAGCGGTTCTCGTCCTCCGTGCTTGCTTTTTCTCAGAAAGAGCCATGGTGTGCTTTTTCGCCGGAAAACGAGTTTTCGGCCGAAAACGTGTACGTTTGCACTTCCCGGCCACAGGGAAGCTGCTAGCCGGCAATTCGCTGCCTATTTCTACCCGCTGCTCAGAACGCTACGCAGGGCAAAAGCGATTCTCGTCCTCCGTGCTTGCTTTTTCTCAGAAAGAGCCGTGGTGTGCGTTTTCGCCGGAAAACGCGTTTTCGGCCGAAAACGTGTACGTTTGCCCTTCCCCGCCACAGGGAAGCTGCTAGCCGGGAATTCTCTGCCTGGTTCTACCCGCTGCCCGGAACGCTACGCAGGGCAAAAGCGATTCTCGTCCTCCGTGCTTGCTTTTTCTCAGAAAGAGCCGTGGTGTGCGTTTTCGCCGGAAAACGCGTTTTCGGCCGAAAACGTGTACGTTTGCACTTCCCCGCCACAGGGAAGCTGCTAGCCGGGAATTCTCTGCCTGGTTCTACCCGCTGCCCGGAACGCTACGCAGGGCAAAAGCGATTCTCGTCCTCCGTGCTTGCTTTTTCTCAGAAAGAGCCGTGGTGTGCGTTTTCGCCGGAAAACGCTTTTTCGGCCGAAAACGTGTACGTTTGCACTTCCCGGCCACAGGGAAGCTGCTAGCCGGGAATTCTCTGCCTGGTTCTACCCGCTGCCCGGAACGCTACGCAGGGCAAAAGCGATTTTCGTCCTCCGTGCTTGCTTTTTCTCAGAAAGAGCCGTGGTGTGCTTTTTCGCCGGAAAACGCGTTTTCGGCCGAAAACGTGTACGTTTGCACTTCCCGGCCACAGGGAAGCTGCTAGCCGGCAATTCGCTGCCTATTTCTACCCGCTGCTCAGAACGCTACGCAGGGCAAAAGCGATTCTCGTCCTCCGTGCTTGCTTTTTCTCAGAAAGAGCCGTGGTGTGCGTTTTCGCCGGAAAACGCGTTTTCGGCCGAAAACGTGTACGTTTGCACTTCCCCGCCACAGGGAAGCTGCTAGCCGGGAATTCGCTGCCTGGTTCTACCCGCTGCCCGGAACGCTACGCAGGGCAAAAGCGATTCTCGTCCTCCGTGCATGCTTTTTCTCAGAAAGAGCCGTGGTGTGCGTTTTCGCCGTAAAACGCGTTTTCGGCCGAAAACGTGTACGTTTGCACTTCCCCGCCACAGCGAAGCTGCTAGCCGGGAATTCTCTGCCTGGTTCTACCCGCTGCCCGGAACGCTACGCAGGGCAAAAGCGATTCTCGTCCTCCGTGCTTGCTTTTTCTCAGAAAGAGCCATGGTGTGCTTTTTCGCCGGAAAACGCGTTTTCGGCCGAAAACGTGTACGTTTGCACTTCCCGGCCACAGGGAAGCTGCTAGCCGGCAATTCGCTGCCTATTTCTACCCGCTGCTCAGAACGCTACGCAGGGCAAAAGCGATTCTCGTCCTCCGTGCTTGCTTTTTCTCAGAAAGAGCCGTGGTGTGCGTTTTCGCCAGAAAACGCGTTTTCGGCCGAAAACGTGTACGTTTGCACTTCCCCGCCACAGGGAAGCTGCTAGCCGGGAATTCTCTGCCTGGTTCTACCCGCTGCCCGGAATGCTACGCAGGGCAAAAGCGATTCTCGTCCTCCATGCTTGCTTTTTCTCAGAAAGAGCCATGGTGTGCTTTTTCGCTGGAAAACGCGTTTTCGGCAGGAAACGTGTACGTTTGCACTTCCCGGCCACAGGGAAGCTGCTAGCCGGGAATTCTCTGCCTGGTTCTACCCGCTGCCCGGAACGCTACGCAGGGCAAAAGCGATTCTCGTCCTCCGTGCTTGCTTTTTCTCAGAAAGAGCCGTGGTGTGCGTTTTCGCCGGAAAACGCGTTTTCGGCCGAAAACGTGTACGTTTGCACTTCCCGGCCACAGGGAAGCTGCTAGCCGGGAATTCTCTGCCTGGTTCTACCCGCTGCCCGGAACGCTACGCAGGGCAAAAGCGATTCTCGTCCTCCGTGCTTGCTTTTTCTCAGAAAGAGCCGTGGTGTGCGTTTTCGCCGGAAAACGCGTTTTCGGCCGAAAACGTGTACGTTTGCACTTCCAGGCCACAGGGAAGCTGCTAGCAGGGAATTCGCTGCCTGGTTCTACCCGCTGCCCGGAACGCTACGCAGGGCAAAAGCGATTCTCGTCCTCCGTGCTTGCTTTTTCTCAGAAAGAGCCGTGGTGTGCGTTTTCGCCGGAAAACGCGTTTTCGGCCGAAAACGTGTACGTTTGCACTTCCCGGCCACAGGGAAGCTGCTAGCCGGGAATTCTCTGCCTGGTTCTACCCGCTGCCCGGAACGCTACGCAGGGCAAAAGCGATTCTTGTCCTCCGTGCTTGCTTTTTCTCAGAAAGAGCCGTGGTGTGCGTTTTCGCCGGACAACGCGTTTTCGGCCGAAAACGTGTACGTTTGCACTTCCCCGCCACGGGGAAGCTGCTAGCCGGGAATTCTCTGCCTGGTTCTACCCGCTGCCCGGAACGCTACGCAGGGCAAAAGCGATTCTCGTCCTCCGTGCTTGCTTTTTCTCAGAAAGAGCCGTGGTGTGCTTTTTCGCCGGAAAACGTGTTTTCGGCCGAAAACGTGTACGTTTGCACTTCCAGGCCACAGGGAAGCTGCTAGCTGGGAATTCTCTGCCTGGTTCTACCCGCTGCCCGGAACGCTACGCAGGGCAAAAGCGATTCTCGTCCTCCGTGCTTGCTTTTTCTCAGAAAGAGCCGTAGTGTGCGTTTTCGCGGGAAAACTCGTTTTCGGCCGAAAACGTGTACGTTTGCACTTCCCGGCCACAGGGAAGCTGCTAGCCGGGAATTCTCTGCCTGGTTCTACCCGCTGCCCGGAACGCTACGCAGGGCAAAAGCGATTCTCGTCCTCCGTGCTTGCTTTTTCTCAGAAAGAGCCGTGGTGGGCGTTTTCGCGGGAAAACGCGTTTTCGGCCGAAAACGTGTACGTTTGCACTTCCCGGCCACAGGGAAGCTGCTAGCCGGGAATTCTCTGCCTGGTTCTACCCGCTGCCAGGAACACTACGCAGGGCAAAAGGGATTCTCGTCCTCCGTGCTTGCTTTTTCTCAGAAAGAGCCGTGGTGTGCGTTTTCGCCGGAAAACGCGTTTTCGGCCGAAAACGTGTACGTTTGCACTTCCCCGCCACAGGGAAGCTGCTAGCCGGGAATTCTCTGCCTGGTTCTACCCGCTGCCCGGAACGCTACGCAGGGCAAAAGCGATTCTCGTCCTCCGTGCTTGCTTTTTCTCAGAAAGAGCCGTGGTGTGCGTTTTCGCCGGAAAACGCGTTTTCCGCCGAAAACGTGTACGTTTGCACTTCCCCGCCACAGGGAAGCTGCTAGCCGGGAATTCTCTGCCTGGTTCTACCCGCTGCCCGGAACGCTACGCAGGGCAAAAGCGATTCTCGTCCTCCGTGCTTGCTTTTTCTCAGAAAGAGCCGTGGTGTGCGTTTTCACCGGAAAACGCGTTTTCGGCCGAAAACGTGTACGTTTGCACTTCCCCGCCACAGGGAAGCTGCTAGCCGGGAATTCTCTGCCTGGTTCTACCCGCTGCCCGGAACGCTACGCAGGGCAAAAGCGATTCTCGTCCTCCGTGCTTGCTTTTTCTCAGAAAGAGCCGTGGTGTGCGTTTTCGCCGGAAAACGCGTTTTCGGCCGAAAACGTGTACGTTTGCACTTCCCGGCCACAGGGAAGCTGCTAGCCGGGAATTCTCTGCCTGGTTCTACCCGCTGCCCGGAACGCTACGGAGGGCAAAAGCGATTCTCGTCCTCCGTGCTTGCTTTTGCTCAGAAAGAGCCGTGGTGTGCGTTTTCGCCGGAAAACGCGTTTTCGGCCGAAAACGTGTACGTTTGCACTTCCCGGCCACAGGGAAGCTGCTAGCCGGGAATTCTCTGCCTGGTTCTACCCGCTGCCCGGAACGCTACGCAGGGCAAAAGCGATTCTCGTCCTCCGTGCTTGCTTTTTCTCAGAAAGAGCCATGGTGTGCTTTTTCTCCGGAAAACGCGTTTTCGGCCGAAAACGTGTACGTTTGTACTTCCCGGCCACAGGGAAGCTGCTAGCCGGCAATTCGCTGCCTATTTCTACCCGCTGCTCAGAACGCTACGCAGGGCAAAAGCGATTCTCGTCCTCCGTGCTTGCTTTTTCTCAGAAAGAGCCGTGGTGTGCGTTTTCGCCGCAAAACGCGTTTTCGGCCGAAAACGTGTACGTTTGCACTTCCCGGCCACAGGGAAGCTGCTAGCCGGGAATTCTCTGCCTGGTTCTACCCGCTGCCCGGAACGCTACGCAGGGCAAAAGCGATTCTCGTCCTCCGTGCTTGCTTTTTCTCAGAAAGAGCCGTGGTGTGCGTTTTCGCGGGAAAACGCGTTTTCGGCCGAAAACGTGTACGTTTGCACTTCCCGGCCACAGGGAAGCTGCTAGCCGGGAATTCTCTGCCTGGTTCTACCCGCTGCCCGGAACGCTACGCAGAGCAAAAGCGATTCTCGTCCTCCGTGCTTGCTTTTTCTCAGAAAGAGCCGTGGTGTGCGTTTTCGCCGGAAAACGCGTTTTCGGCCGAAAACGTGTACGTTTGCACTTCCCGGCCACAGGGAAGCTGCTAGCCGGGAATTCTCTGCCTGGTTCTACCCGCTGCCCGGAACGCTACGCAGGGCAAAAGCGATTCTCGTCCTCCGTGCTTGCTTTTTCTCAGAAAGAGCCGTGGTGTGCGTTTTCGCCGGAAAACGCGTTTTCGGCCGAAAACGTGTACGTTTGCTCTTCCCGGCCACAGGGAAGCTGCTAGCCGGGAATTCTCTGCCTGGTTCTACCCGCTGCCCGGAACGCTACGCAGGGCAAAAGCGGTTCTCGTCCTCCGTGCTTGCTTTTTCTCAGAAAGAGCCGTGGTGTGCGTTTTCGCCGGAAAACGCGTTTTCGGCCGAAAACGTGTACGTTTGCACTTCCCCGCCACAGGGAAGCTGCTAGCCGGGAATTCTCTGCCTGGTTCTACCCGCTGCCCGGAACACTATGCAGGGCAAAAGCGATTCTCGTCCTCCGTGCTTGCTTTTTCTCAGAAAGAGCCGTGGTGTGCGTTTTCGCGGGAAAACGTGTTTTCGGCCGAAAACGTGTACATTTGCAATTCCCGGCCACAGGGAAGCTGCTAGCCGGGAATTCTCTGCCTGGTTCTACCCGCTGCCCGGAACGCTACGCAGGGCAAAAGCGATTCTCGTCCTCCGTGCTTGCTTTTTCTCAGAAAGAGCCGTGGTGTGCGTTTTCGCCGGAAAACGCGTTTTCGGCCGAAAACGTGTACGTTTGCACTTCCCCGCCA
Source organism: Athene noctua (assembly GCF_965140245.1). NCBI lineage: Eukaryota > Metazoa > Chordata > Aves > Strigiformes > Strigidae > Athene > Athene noctua. Next base: position 10,734 of record NW_027437932.1, on the reverse strand, counting down.
CAGGGAAGCTGCTAGCAGGGAATTCGCTGCCTGATTCTACCCGCTGCCCGGAACGCTACGCAGGGCAAAAGCGATTCTCGTCCTCCGTGCTTGCTTTTTCTCAGAAAGAGCCGTGGTGTGCGTTTTCGCCGGAAAACGCGTTTTCGGCCGAAAACGTGTACGTTTGCACTTCCCCGCCACAGGCAAGCTGCTAGCCGGGAATTCTCTGCCTGGTTCTACCCGCTGCCGGGAACGCTACGCAGGGCAAAAGCGATTCTCGTCCTCCGTGCTTGCTTTTTCTCAGAAAGAGCCGTGGTGTGCGTTTTCGCCGGAAAACGCGTTTTCGGCCGAAAACGTGTACGTTTGCACTTCCCGGCCACAGGGAAGCTGCTAGACGGGAATTCTCTGCCTGGTTCTACCCGCTGCCCGGAACGCTACGCACGGCAAAAGCGATTCTCGTCCTCCGTGCTTGCTTTTTCTCAGAAAGAGCCATGGTGTGCTTTTTCGCCGGAAAACGCGTTTTCGGCCGAAAACGTGTACGTTTGCACTTCCCGGCCACAGGGAAGCTGCTAGCCGGCAATTCGTGCCTATTTCTACCCGCTGCTCAGAACGCTACGCAGGGCAAAAGCGATTCTCGTCCTCCGTGCTTGCTTTTTCTCAGAAAGAGCCGTGGTGTGCGTTTTCGCCGCAAAACGCGTTTTCGGCCGAAAACGTGTACGTTTGCACTTCCCCGCCACAGGGAAGCTGCTAGCCGGGAATTCTCTGCCTGGTTCTACCCGCTGCCCGGAACGCTACGCAGGGCAAAAGCGATTCTCGTCCTCCGTGCTTGCTTTTTCTCAGAAAGAGCCGTGGTGTGCGTTTTCGCCGGAAAACGCGTTTTCGGCCGAAAACGTGTACGTTTGCACTTCCCGGCCACAGGGAAGCTGCTAGCCGGGAATTCTCTGCCTGGTTCTACCCGCTGCCCGGAACGCTACGCAGGGCAAAAGCGATTCTCGTCCTCCGTGCTTGCTTTTTCTCAGAGAGAGCCATGGTGTGCTTTTTCGCCGGAAAACGCGTTTTCGGACGAAAACATGTACGTTTGCACTTCCCGGCCACAGGGAAGCTGCTAGCCGGCAATTCGCTGCCTATTTCTACCCGCTGCTCAGAACGCTACGCAGGGCAAAAGCGATTCTCGTCCTCCGTGCTTGCTTTTTCTCTGAAAGAGCCGTGGTGTGCGTTTTCGCCGGAAAACGCGTTTTCGGCCGAAAACGTGTACGTTTGCACTTCCCCGCCACAGGGAAGCTGCTAGCCGGGAATTCTCTGCCTGGTTCTACCCGCTGCCCGGAACGCTACGCAGGGCAAAAGCGATTCTCGTCCTCCGTGCTTGCTTTATCTCAGAAAGAGCCGTGGTGTGCGTTTTCGCCGCAAAACGCGTTTTCGGCCGAAAACGTGTACGTTTGCACTTCCCCGCCACAGGGAAGCTGCTAGCCGGGAATTCTCTGCCTGGTTCTACCCGCTGCCCGGAACGCTACGCAGGGCAAAAGCGATTCTCGTCCTCCGTGCTTGCTTTTTCTCAGAAAGAGCCGTGGTGTGCTTTTTCGCCGGAAAACGTGTTTTTGGCCGAAAACGTGTACGTTTGCACTTCCAGGCCACAGGGAAGCTGCTAGCCGGGAATTCTCTGCCTGGTTCTACCCGCTGCCCGGAACGCTACGCAGGGCAAAAGCGATTCTCGTCCTCCGTGCTTGCTTTTTCTCAGAAAGAGCCGTGGTGGGCGTTTTCGCGGGAAAACGCGTTTTCGGCCGAAAACGTGTACGTTTGCACTTCCCGGCCACAGGGAAGCTGCTAGCCGGGAATTCTCTGCCTGGTTCTACCCGCTGCCTGGAACACTACGCAGGGCAAAAGCGATTCTCGTCCTCCGTGCTTGCTTTTTCTCAGAAAGAGCCGTGGTGTGCGTTTTCGCCGGAAAACGCGTTTTCAGCCGAAAACGTGTACGTTTGCACTTCCCCGCCACAGGGAAGCTACTAGACGGGAATTCTCTGCCTGGTTCTACCCGCTGCCCGGAACGCTACGCAGGGCAAAAGCGATTCTCGTCCTCCGTGCTTGCTTTATCTCAGAAAGAGCCGTGGTGTGCGTTTTCGCCGGAAAACGCGTTTTCCGCCGAAAACGTGTACGTTTGCACTTCCCCGCCACAGGGAAGCTGCTAGCCGGCAATTCGCTGCCTGGTTCTACCCGCTGCCCGGAACGCTACGCAGGGCAAAAGCGATTCTCGTCCTCCGTGCTTGCTTTTTCTCAGAAAGAGCCGTGGTGTGCGTTTTCGCCGGAAAACGCGTTTTCGGCCGAAAACGTGTACGTTTGCACTTCCCCGCCACAGGGAAGCTGCTAGCCGGGAATTCTCTGCCTGGTTCTACCCGCTGCCCGGAACGCTACGCAGGGCAAAAGCGATTCTCGTCCTCCGTGCTTGCTTTTTCTCAGAAAGAGCCGTGGTGTGCGTTTTCGCCGGAAAACGCGTTTTCGGCTGAAAACGTGTACGTTTGCACTTCCCGGCCACAGGGAAGCTGCTAGCCGGGAATTCTCTGCCTGGTTCTACCCGCTGCCCGGAACGCTACGGAGGGCAAAAGCGATTCTCGTCCTCCGTGCTTGCTTTTGCTCAGAAAGAGCCGTGGTGTGCGTTTTCGCCGGAAAACGCGTTTTCGGCCGAAAACGTGTACGTTTGCACTTCCCGGCCACAGGGAAGCTGCTAGCCGGGAATTCTCTGCCTGGTTCTACCCGCTGCCCGGAACGCTACGCAGGGCAAAAGCGATTCTCGTCCTCCGTGCTTGCTTTTTCTCAGAAAGATCCATGGTGTGCTTTTTCTCCGGAAAACGCGTTTTCGGCCGAAAACGTGTACGTTTGCACTTCCCCGCCACAGGGAAGCTGCTAGCCGGCAATTCGCTGCCTATTTCTACCCGCTGCTCAGAACGCTACGCAGGGCAAAAGCGATTCTCGTCCTCCGTGCTTGCTTTTTCTCAGAAAGAGCCGTGGTGTGCGTTTTCGCCGCAAAACGCGTTTTCGGCCGAAAACGTGTACGTTTGCACTTCCCGGCCACAGGGAAGCTGCTAGCCGGGAATTCTCTGCCTGGTTCTACCCGCTGCCCGGAACGCTATGCAGGGCAAAAGCGATTCTCGTCCTCCGTGCTTGCTTTTTCTCAGAAAGAGCCGTGGTGTGCGTTTTCGCCGGAAAACGTGTTTTCGACCGAAAACGTGCACGTTTGCACTTCCAGGCCACAGGGAAGCTGCTAGCCGGGAATTCTCTGCCTGGTTCTACCCGCTGCCCGGAACGCTACGCAGGACAAAAGCGATTCTCGTCCTCCGTGCTTGCTTTTTCTCAGAAAGATCCGTGGTGTGCGTTTTCGCGGGAAAACGCGTTTTCGGCCGAAAACGTGTACGTTTGCACTTCCCGGCCACAGGGAACCTGCTAGCCGGGAATTCTCTGCCTGGTTCTACCCGCTGCCCGGAACACTACGCAGGGCAAAAGCGATTCTCGTCCTCCGTGCTTGCTTTTTCTCAGAAAGAGCCGTGGTGTGCGTTTTCGCCGGAAAACGCGTTTTCGGCCGGAAACGTGTACGTTTGCACTTCCCGGCCACAGGGAAGCTGCTAGCCGGGAATTCTCTGCCTGGTTCTACCCGCTGCCTGGAACGCTACGCAGGGCAAAAGCGATTCTCGTCCTCCGTGCTTGCTTTTTCTCAGAAAGAGCCGTGGTGTGCGTTTTCGCCGGAAAACGCGTTTTCGGCCGAAAACGTGTACGTTTGCACTTCCCGGCCACAGGGAAGCTGCTAGCCGGCAATTCGCTGCCTGGTTCTACCCGCTGCCCGGAACACTACGCAGGGCAATAGCGATTCTCGTCCTCCGTGCTTGCTTTTTCTCAGAAAGAGCCGTGGTGTGCGTTTTCGCCGGAAAACGCGTTTTCGGCCGAAAACGTGTACGTTTGCACTTCCCGGCCACAGGGAAGCTGCTAGCCGGGAATTCTCTGCATGGTTCTACCCGCTGCCCGGAACGCTACGCAGGGCAAAAGCGATTCTCGTCCTCCGTGCTTGCTTTTTCTCAGAAAGAGCCGTGGTGTGCGTTTTTGCGGGAAAACGCGTTTTCGGCTGAAAACGTGTACGTTTGCACTTCCTGGCCACAGGGAAGCTGCTAGCCGGGAATTCTCTGCCTGGTTCTACCCGCTGCCCGGAACGCTACGCAGGGCAAAAGCGATTCTCGTCCTCCGTGCTTGCTTTTTCTCAGAAAGAGCCGTGGTGGGCGTTTTCGCGGGAAAACGCGTTTTCGGCCGAAAACGTGTACGTTTGCACTTCCCGGCCACAGGGAAGCTGCTAGCCGGGAATTCTCTGCCTGGTTCTACCCGCTGCCCGGAACACTACGCAGGGCAAAAGCGATTCTCGTCCTCCGTGCTTGCTTTTTCTCAGAAAGAGCCGTGGTGTGCGTTTTCGCCGGAAAACGCGTTTTCGGCCGAAAACGTGTACGTTTGCAATTCCCCGCCACAGGGAAGCTGATAGCAGGGAATTCGCTGCCTGGTTCTACCCGCTGCCCGGAACGCTACGCAGGGCAAAAGCGATTCTCGTCCTCCGTGCTTGCTTTTTCTCAGAAAGAGCCGTGGTGTGCGTTTTCCCCGGAAAACGCGTTTTCGGCCGAAAACGTGTACGTTTGCACTTCCCCGCCACAGGGAAGCTGCTAGCCGGGAATTCTCTGCCTGGTTCTACCCGCTGCCCGCAACGCTACGCAGGGCAAAAGCGATTCTCGTCCTCCGTGCTTGCTTTTTCTCAGAAAGAGCCATGGTGTGCTTATTCGCCGGAAAACGCGTTTTCGGCCGAAAACGTGTACGTTTGCACTTCCCGGCCACAGGGAAGCTGCTAGCCGGGAATTCTCTGCCTGATTCTACCCGCTGCTCAGAACGCTACGCAGGGCAAAAGCGATTCTCGTCCTCCGTGCTTGCTTTTTCTCAGAAAGAGCCGTGGTGTGCGTTTTCGCCGGAAAACGCGTTTTCGGCCGAAAACGTGTACGTTTGCACTTCCCCGCCACAGGGAAGCTGCTAGCCGGGAATTCTCTGCCTGGTTCTACCCGCTGCCCTGAACACTACGCAGGGCAAAAGCGATTCTCGTCCTCCGTGCTTGCTTTTTCTCAGAAAGAGCCGTGGTGTGCGTTTTCGCGGGAAAACGCGTTTTCGCCCGAAAACGTGTACGTTTGCACTTCCCGGCCACAGGGAAGCTGCTAGCCGGGAATTCTCTGCCTGGTTCTACCCGCTGCCCGGAACGCTACGCAGAGCAAAAGCGATTCTCGTCCTCCGTGCTTGCTTTTTCTCAGAAAGAGCCGTGGTGTGCGTTTTCGCCGGAAAACGCGTTTTCGGCCGAAAACGTGTACGTTTGCACTTCCCCGCCACAGGGAAGCTGCTAGCCGGGAATTCTCTGCCTGGTTCTACCCGCTGCCCGCAACGCTACGCAGGGCAAAAGCGATTCTCGTCCTCCGTGCTTGCTTTTTCTCAGAAAGAGCCGTGGTGTGCGTTTTTGCGGGAAAACGCTTTTTCGGCCGAAAACGTGTACGTTTGCACTTCCCGGCCACAGGGAAGCTGCTAGCCGGCAATTCGCTGCCTATTTCTACCCGCTGCTCAGAACGCTACGCAGGGCAAAAGCGATTCTCGTCCTCCGTGCTTGCTTTTTCTCAGAAAGAGCCGTGGTGTGCGTTTTCGCCGGAAAACGCGTTTTCGGCCGAAGACGTGTACGTTTGCACTTCCCGGCCACAGGGAAGCTGCTAGCCGGGAATTCTCTGCCTGGTTCTACCCGCTGCCCGGAACGCTACGCAGGGCAAAAGCGATTCTCGTCCTCCGTGCTTGCTTTTTCTCAGAAAGAGCCATGGTGTGCTTTTTCGCCGGAAAACGCGTTTTCGGCCGAAAACGTGTACGTTTGCACTTCCCGGCCACAGGGAAGCTGCTAGCCGGGAATTCGCTGCCTATTTCTACCCGCTGCTCAGAACGCTACGCAGGGCAAAAGCGATTCTCGTCCTCCGTGCTTGCTTTTTCTCAGAAAGAGCCGTGGTGTGCGTTTTCGCCGGAAAACGCGTTTTCGGCCGAAAACGTGTACGTTTGCACTTCCCCGCCACAGGGAAGCTGCTAGCCGGGAATTCTCTGCCTGGTTCTACCCGCTGCCCGGAACGCTACGCAGGGCAAAAGCGATTCTCGTCCTCCGTGCTTGCTTTTTCTCAGAAAGAGCCATGGTGTGCTTTTTCTCCGGAAAACGCGTTTTCGGCCGAAAACGTGTACGTTTGCACTTCCCGGCCACAGGGAAGCTGCTAGCCGGCAATTCGCTGCCTATTTCTACCCGCTGCTCAGAACGCTACGCAGGGCAAAAGCGATTCTCGTCCTCCGTGCTTGCTTTTTCTCAGAAAGAGCCGTGGTGTGCGTTTTCGCCGCAAAACGCGTTTTCGGCCGAAAACGTGTACGTTTGCACTTCCCGGCCACAGGGAAGCTGCTAGCCGGGAATTCTCTGCCTGGTTCTACCCGCTGCCCGGAACACTACGCAGGGCAGAAGCGGTTCTCGTCCTCCGTGCTTGCTTTTTCTCAGAAAGAGCCGTGGTGTGCGTTTTCGCCGGAAAACGCGTTTTCGGCCGAAAACGTGTACGTTTGCACTTCCCGGCCACAGGGAAGCTGCTAGCCGGGAATTCTCTGCCTGGTTCTACCCGCTGCCCGGAACGCTACGCAGGGCAAAAGCGATTCTCGTCCTCCGTGCTTGCTTTTTCTCAGAAAGAGCCGTGGTGTGCGTTTTCGCGGGAAAACGCGTTTTCGCCCGAAAACGTGTACGTTTGCACTTCCCCGCCACAGGGAACCTGCTAGCCGGGAATTCTCTGCCTGGTTCTACCCGCTGCCCAGAACGCTACGCAGGGCAAAAGCGATTCTCGTCCTCCGTGCTTGCTTTTTCTCAGAAAGAGCCGTGGTGTGCGTTTTCGCCGGAAAACGCGTTTTCGGCCGAAAACGTGTACGTTTGCACTTCCCCGCCACAGGGAAGCTGCTAGACGGGAATTCTCTGCCTGGTTCTACCCGCTGCCCGGAACACTACGCAGGGCAAAAGCGATTCTCGTCCTCCGTGCTTGCTTTTTCTCAGAAAGAGCCGTGGTGTGCGTTTTCGCCAGAAAACGCGTTTTCGGCCGAAAACGTGTACGTTTGCACTTCCCGGCCACAGGGAAGCTGCTAGCCGGCAATTCTCTGCCTGGTTCTACCCGCTGCCCGGAACACTACGCAGGGCAAAAGCGATTCTCGTCCTCCGTGCTTGCTTTTTCTCAGAAAGAGCCGTGGTGTGCGTTTTTGCCAGAAAACGCGTTTTCGGCCGAAAACGTGTACGTTTGCACTTCCCGGCCACAGGGAAGCTGCTAGACGGGAATTCTCTGCCTGGTTCTACCCGCTGCCCGGAACGCTACGCAGGGCAAAAGCGATTCTCGTCCTCCGTGCTTGCTTTTTCTCAGAAAGAGCCGTGGCGTGCTTTTTCTCCGGAAAACGCGTTTTCGGCCGAAAACGTGTACGTTTGCACTTCCCGGCCACAGGGAAGCTGATAGCAGGGAATTCGCTGCCTGGTTCTACCCGCTGCCCGGAACGCTACGCAGGGCAAAAGCGATTCTCGTCCTCCGTGCTTGCTTTTTCCCAGAAAGAGCCGTGGTGTGCGTTTTCGCCGGAAAACGCGTTTTTGGCCGAAAACGTGTACGTTTGCACTTCCCGGCCACAGGGAAGCTGCCAGCCGGGAATTCTCTGCCTGGTTCTACCCGCTGCCCGGAACGCTACGCAGGGCAAAAGCGATTCTCGTCCTCCGTGCTTGCTTTTTCTCAGAAAGAGCCGTGGTGTGCGTTTTCGCCGGAAAACGTGTTTTCGGCCGAAAACGTGTACGTTTGCACTTCCAGGCCACAGGGAAGCTGCTAGCTGGGAATTCTCTGCCTGGTTCTACCCGCTGCCCGGAACGCTACGCAGGGCAAAAGCGATTCTCGTCCTCCGTGCTTGCTTTTTCTCAGAAAGAGCCGTAGTGTGCGTTTTCGCGGGAAAACTCGTTTTCGGCCGAAAACGTGTACGTTTGCACTTCCCGGCCACAGGGAAGCTGCTAGCCGGGAATTCTCTGCCTGGTTCTACCCGCTGCCCGGAACGCTACGCAGGGCAAAAGCGATTCTCGTCCTCCGTGCTTGCTTTTTCTCAGAAAGAGCCGTGGTGGGCGTTTTCGCGGGAAAACGCGTTTTCGGCCGAAAACGTGTACGTTTGCACTTCCCGGCCACAGGGAAGCTGCTAGCCGGGAATTCTCTGCCTGGTTCTACCCGCTGCCAGGAACACTACGCAGGGCAAAAGGGATTCTCGTCCTCCGTGCTTGCTTTTTCTCAGAAAGAGCCGTGGTGTGCGTTTTCGCCGGAAAACGCGTTTTCGGCCGAAAACGTGTACGTTTGCACTTCCCCGCCACAGGGAAGCTGCTAGCCGGGAATTCTCTGCCTGGTTCTACCCGCTGCCCGGAACGCTACGCAGGGCAAAAGCGATTCTCGTCCTCCGTGCTTGCTTTTTCTCAGAAAGAGCCGTGGTGTGCGTTTTCGCCGGAAAACGCGTTTTCCGCCGAAAACGTGTACGTTTGCACTTCCCCGCCACAGGGAAGCTGCTAGCCGGGAATTCTCTGCCTGGTTCTACCCGCTGCCCGGAACGCTACGCAGGGCAAAAGCGATTCTCGTCCTCCGTGCTTGCTTTTTCTCAGAAAGAGCCGTGGTGTGCGTTTTCACCGGAAAACGCGTTTTCGGCCGAAAACGTGTACGTTTGCACTTCCCCGCCACAGGGAAGCTGCTAGCCGGGAATTCTCTGCCTGGTTCTACCCGCTGCCCGGAACGCTACGCAGGGCAAAAGCGATTCTCGTCCTCCGTGCTTGCTTTTTCTCAGAAAGAGCCGTGGTGTGCGTTTTCGCCGGAAAACGCGTTTTCGGCCGAAAACGTGTACGTTTGCACTTCCCGGCCACAGGGAAGCTGCTAGCCGGGAATTCTCTGCCTGGTTCTACCCGCTGCCCGGAACGCTACGGAGGGCAAAAGCGATTCTCGTCCTCCGTGCTTGCTTTTGCTCAGAAAGAGCCGTGGTGTGCGTTTTCGCCGGAAAACGCGTTTTCGGCCGAAAACGTGTACGTTTGCACTTCCCGGCCACAGGGAAGCTGCTAGCCGGGAATTCTCTGCCTGGTTCTACCCGCTGCCCGGAACGCTACGCAGGGCAAAAGCGATTCTCGTCCTCCGTGCTTGCTTTTTCTCAGAAAGAGCCATGGTGTGCTTTTTCTCCGGAAAACGCGTTTTCGGCCGAAAACGTGTACGTTTGCACTTCCCGGCCACAGGGAAGCTGCTAGCCGGCAATTCGCTGCCTATTTCTACCCGCTGCTCAGAACGCTACGCAGGGCAAAAGCGATTCTCGTCCTCCGTGCTTGCTTTTTCTCAGAAAGAGCCGTGGTGTGCGTTTTCGCCGCAAAACGCGTTTTCGGCCGAAAACGTGTACGTTTGCACTTCCCGGCCACAGGGAAGCTGCTAGACGGGAATTCTCTGCCTGGTTCTACCCGCTGCCCGGAACGCTACGCAGGGCAAAAGCGATTCTCGTCCTCCGTGCTTGCTTTTTCTCAGAAAGAGCCGTGGTGTGCGTTTTCGCCGGAAAACGCGTTTTCGGCCGAAAACGTGTACGTTTGCACTTCCCGGCCACAGGGAAGCTGCTAGCCGGGAATTCTCTGCCTGGTTCTACCCGCTGCCCGGAACGCTACGCAGAGCAAAAGCGATTCTCGTCCTCCGTGCTTGCTTTTTCTCAGAAAGAGCCGTGGTGTGCGTTTTCGCCGGAAAACGCGTTTTCGGCCGAAAACGTGTACGTTTGCACTTCCCGGCCACAGGGAAGCTGCTAGCCGGGAATTCTCTGCCTGGTTCTACCCGCTGCCCGGAACGCTACGCAGGGCAAAAGCGATTCTCGTCCTCCGTGCTTGCTTTTTCTCAGAAAGAGCCGTGGTGTGCGTTTTCGCCGGAAAATGCGTTTTCGGCCGAAAACGTGTACGTTTGCTCTTCCCGGCCACAGGGAAGCTGCTAGCCGGGAATTCTCTGCCTGGTTCTACCCGCTGCCCGGAACGCTACGCAGGGCAAAAGCGGTTCTCGTCCTCCGTGCTTGCTTTTTCTCAGAAAGAGCCGTGGTGTGCGTTTTCGCCGGAAAACGCGTTTTCGGCCGAAAACGTGTACGTTTGCACTTCCCGGCCACAGGGAAGCTGCTAGCCGGGAATTCTCTGCCTGGTTCTACCCGCTGCCCGGAACGCTACGCAGGGCAAAAGCGATTCTCGTCCTCCGTGCTTGCTTTTTCTCAGAAAGAGCCGTGGTGTGCGTTTTCGCCGGAAAACGCGTTTTCGGCCGGAAACGTGTACGTTTGCACTTCCCGGCCACAGGGAAGCTGCTAGCCGGCAATTCGCTGCCTGGTTCTACCCGCTGCCCGGAACGCTACGCAGGGCAAAAGCGATTCTCGTCCTCCGTGCTTGCTTTTTCTCAGAAAGAGCCGTGGTGTGCGTTTTTGCGGGAAAACGCGTTTTCGGCTGAAAACGTGTACGTTTGCACTTCCTGGCCACAGGGAAGCTGCTAGCCGGGAATTCTCTGCCTGGTTCTACCCGCTGCCCGGAACGCTACGCAGGGCAAAAGCGATTCTCGTCCTCCGTGCTTGCTTTTTCTCAGAAAGAGCCGTGGTGGGCGTTTTCGCGGGAAAACGCGTTTTCGGCCGAAAACGTGTACGTTTGCACTTCCC